>NW_015387071.1:190023-240489 GCF_001527695.2 Protobothrops mucrosquamatus
TCCAACTTTATCATTCTGTATGAAAGTGTCTCCTATCTGAGCAGGGGGCTGGACTAGAAGACCTCCAAAGTCCCTTCCAACTTTATCATTCTGTATGAAAGTGTCTCCTATCTGAGCAGGGGGGCTGGACTAGAAGACCGCCAAGGTCCCTTCCAACTTTATCATTCTGTATGAAAGTGTCTCCTATCTGAGCAGGGGGGCTGGACTAGAAGACCGCCAAGGTCCCTTCCAGCTCTGTCATTCTGATATAGGGTTTTACACGATCGAAATTCAGACGCTTTCCAACTGGTTCATACTTATGACCGTCGCAGTGTCCCGGGGAATCACACGATCCCCTTTTGCAAGCTTCCGACAAGCGAAGTCAACGGGGGAAGCCCGATTCACGTTAGCAGCCGTGGGAAGGAAAGTCGTAAAAAGGGGCAAAAGTCACTGAACAAGTGTCTCGCTTAGCGGCAGAAACGCGGGGCTCCGAATTGTGGTCGTAAAGTCGAGGACTTAACCTGTAATAGGGAGAGGGGAAGGGGGGGGGGAACGAAATCCTGATTGTTTTGCCCTGCGTGTCTTGTCGCTCCCTGGATCTGTCCGAACAGATTTTGCCAAGTTGGTTAACGGTATTTGCGGTTTGCAAGCCGCTACACGCCAGAGCGAAATGACATATGTGTTATTAGCACCTTTCTCCTGCTATCTGCCTGAGCCTGCCCCGCGGACGGGAGTCCTTGCAGCTGCTTGCAGAAAGGCTATAAGGAAATTAGACGCCCCAGGCACCCGGTTTTTTTTCTTCTCCTCTGCACAACACACAAACACAATGGCCCACAATCCCCCCCCCCCCCCCGTTTATGCCTTTCCGCGCATCCAGAGTCAAGCCTCTCCGGCAAAGAGAACATCAACTTAAACGGAAAGCGCTCTTAACTCGATTGTTAAATTAACAATAATAATAATAATTGATTTGGGGGATATTTTACCCGATTCAGTTGTCTCGGCTGCTAACTCTCAGAGTTTTAATTCTAAGCTTTAACGTCTGAGGACTTGGCCCCGGAGGAAAGGAACGAAAGAAAGAAAGAAGGAAGGAAGGAAGGAAGGAAGGAAGGAAGGAAGGAAGGAAGGAAGGAAGGAAGGAAATGAGAGAAAAGGGAGGGAGGGAGGGAGGGAGGGAGGAAGGAAGGAAGGAAGGAAGGAAGGAAGGAAGGCAGGCAGGCAGGCAGGCAGGCAGGCAGGAAGGAAGGAAGGAAGGAAGGAAGGAAGGAAGGAAGGAAGGAAGGAAGGAATAACAGAGTTGGAAGGGACCTTGTAGGTTTTCTGGTCCAGTGCTTTGCTTAAGGAAGAGACCCTGTACCATTTCTGACAAATGGCTGTTGAAGGAAGGAAGGAAGGAAGGAAGGAAGGAAAGGAAAGGAAAGGAAAGAGAGGAGGGAGGGAGGACATAGAAGGGAGAAATTGAAAGGAGAAAGAAAGAAAAAAAAGAAAGAAAGAAAGAAAGAAAGAAAGAAGGAAGGAAGGAAGGAAAAGAAAGAGAGGAGGGAGGGAGGACATAGAAGAGAAGGGAGAAATTGAAAGGAGAAAGAAAGAAAGAAAGAAAGAAAGAAAGAAAGAAAGAAAGAAAGAAAGAAGGAAGGAAAAGAAAGAGAGGAGGGAGGGAGGACATAGAAGAGAAGGGAGAAATTGAAAGGAGAAAGAAGGAAGGAAGGAAGGAAGGAAGGAAGGAAGGAAGGAAGGAAGGAAGGAAGGAAGAGGACCCAATTTAGAGAATGGGGCAGATGCCCACCCGCTTCCAGAGGGTGGACCAGCATCCCCCCCCTGCTTCCCCTGCCAGGCCTGCCCGGCTTCCAGAGAAGAAGGCACCCTTGGCAGGTGTGCCCCCTTCCCTAGGGGGGCGTTGCCATCACCCTCTCTGGGAAGGCCTGGCGGGAGCTGTTGGGACTTGACAGAGGCGGAAGCCCGTCTGCGTGGGACGATGGCTGCCATGGCTCCGGGCCACGGGCCTCTCTCCGCTGTTCCTGCCCCAACCTGGCAGAACAAGCCAACATGCAGAGAACAGCTCCTCTCTTTTTTTTAGGGGGGGGGGGTTTGCCTCTCCTTCCTTGGGTCCATCCATCCTTTCCTTCCTTCCTTCCCTCTTTTATTTTCTTCCTTTCTCTCACTCTCCTCCTTCCCTCTCTCCCTCCCCTTCCATCCTTCTTTTCTTCCTCCCTCCCCTTCCTTCCATCCATCCATCCATCCGTTTGTCCCTCTCACTCTTCTTCCTTTGGTCCATCCATCCTTTCTCTTCCTCTGTCCCTTTTTTATTTCCTTCCTTTCTCTCACTCTCATCCTCCTCCTTCCCCTCTTCCTTCCTTCCTTCCTTCCTTCCTTCCTTCCTTCCTTCCTTCCTTCCTTCCTCCCTTCTCTCCTATCCCTTTCTTCTTTTCTTCTTCCCTTCCTCCTTCTCCCACTTCTATCCTCCCTCCCTTCATTTGTTTTTTTATTCCTTTTTCCTTCCTTCCTTCCTTCCTTCCTCCCTTCCCTCCTATCCCTCTTCTTTCTTCCTTTCTTCCTCTTCTTCCACTTCTATCCTTCCTCCCTTCATTTGTCTTCCTTCTTCCTTCCTTCCTTCCTTCCATCTTCCCTCCCTCCCTCCCCTCTCAATCTCCTGCCTTTGGTCCACACTCCTTCCATCCTTCTCCGGTCCTGGCTGACTCCAGCTCCCATCATCCTCCCCCAAACGGGAACCGCTGGCAAAGGGCCGAGGGGCGAGGCGTGCCTGGGCAGGAGGTGCTCTGGCGTCAAAACATACCTGCGGAGTTTGGGGGATGAGGTGATCTCTGGAGCGAGGGATTTCCGAGCATGTGTGCGCCCGGGTGGGACGCTGCCTCTTGGCACGGGGCCGAGCCCTTTTCCCGGGAAGCGGCGGGCGGGAGGCTTGGCACGGCCAGGCTTGCCCCAGTGGCACGGGCATGCCGAGCCCTGCTCTACCCCCCCCCCAACAACAACGGGGAGAGGAGTCAGGAGCTGTTGCCCCAACCACCTGCATGGCTGGGATGTGTGTGTGTGTGTGTGTGTGTGCCAGCTTGTGCCCACTTTGCCCGGGGTCAAGGGTTGCCCAGCTGCAGAGTGCAGGGTCTTCGGCTGGAAGGCTGGGGGGGGGGGCAGTTTGACTTCCTGACCTTGGGAAACTGGTTGGGAAAAGTTGCTTGGCCTAGCCATGGTTTGGGTCAGTCTTCCTTCTTTTTCCTTCCTTCGCTTTCCTTCCTTTCTCTTGCCTTCCTTCCTTTCACTCTCCTTTCCTCCCTTTCTTCCTCTCTCCCTCCTTCGTCTCCTCCCTTCCCTATTTCTTTCCTTCCTCCGTCCCTTCCTTCCTTCCCCCACCTCCCCTTTTCCTTCCTCCCCCATTTCTTCCTTCCTTCCTTCCCTCCTTCCTTCCTCTCTCCCTCCTTCCCTCCCTTCCCTTCCCATCTCCTTCCTTCCTTCCTTCCCTTCCTCCCTCCTTCCCTCCCTCCCTCCCCATCTCCTTCCTTCCTCCTTTCTTCCTCCCTCCCTCCCTCATTTCTTTCTTCCTTTCCTTCCTTCCTTCCTTCCTTCCTCCCTCATTTCTTTCTTCCTTTCCTTCCTTCCTTCCTTCCTCCCTCATTTCTTTCTTCCTTTCCTTCCTTCCTTCCTCCCTCCCTCATTTCTTTCTTCCTTTCCTTCCTTCCTCCCTCCCTCCCTCCCTCATTTCTTTCTTCCTTTCCTTCCTTCCTCCCTCCCTCCCTCATTTCTTTCTTCCTTTCCTTCCTTCCTCCCTCCCTCCCTCCCTCATTTCTTTCTTCCTTTCCTTCCTTCCTTCCTTCCTCCCTCATTTCTTTCTTCCTTTCCTTCCTTCCTTCCTTCCTTCCTTCCTCCCTCATTTCTTTCTTCCTTTCCTTCCTCCCTCCCTCCCTCCCTCTCTGGAGTTTCCTGGTTAGAAGCCAGCTGGGAAGGTCACAAAGCGGGAAATCACGTGATCCCGGGAGGCTGCAACCGTCACAAATATGAGTCAGCTGCCAAACATCCAAATTTTGATCCCTGACCGCGGGGACGCTGCCGCGGTCGTAAGTGTGAGGAGCAGTCATAAGTCATGTTTCCCAGGACCACTCTAATTTGGAACGGTCGCTAAACGAACCGTTGTTAAGTCAGGGACTGCCTGTATTTTGATTTTATTCCTTCAAGCTATGTAGCTGCCCTTCTCGTGTTTGGGCTCCAGACGTGACTTTGAGAAGCGTTTCGAACGCAAGACACAACTTTTCGCGGGGCGGCAAAGCCTCCGAGCCCATTTTTGGCTTTGCAAAAAAAAAACAAAAACAAGAACGCCTGAACTGAAAAGGAACTCGGGTTTAGAAACGATGAGCCGATAATTAAGCTTTAGGATAGCAATTATTCCAGATGTGATGCGCTAAGGCGGCGTTTTGACAGGTTGACGGGAGTAAATCCAGGTTGGCAAAAAAGCGACGTTCGGATGAATTAGGAAAAGAGGAGTTGGATTTTCCCCGCCAGGCTGCCTAGAGCGAGAGCTTAACTGATAATCATCCCAATTTTTATTTTTATTTTTTTCAAAGCCTGGAAAATTGTCCTTTGAAAGCAGCCTGCGAATTTAAAAATTTGCCCCGGAGAACCGCCCAATTTGCTCAGCTGAATTAATTGCACTCCATCCAAAACGATCCACAATTCATCCGTCTTGCGCCTTCTTTGAAGCACGCCCACGGAATATTACCTTTTAGAAGGAGGAGAGAGCCGAAATATGCTTTTTGGGTAGGCGCTTTCCAAGCCCACTTGCCAAGTTTAGCGCGGAGGACTCGAAGCACGGACTTTTAGCACTGAGGACTAGAAACATGGAACATCTCCAAACCGCTCAGGGCGTGGCAAAGGCACTCAGGGGCGGCCCTTTGGAGTTGCTGCCGTGGCTGTTTTTAATGGCTTCAAATGGCTTCAATCCCAGCCCGAAATTTAAATTTAAATTTAAAATTGCGCACGCTGAAGCAAAAAAAAAATGACACGCAAGAACCAACACGAATTTTCAGGCTGGCAAATCATACAGGCCGTCCTCAAATTACGGCCACGATTGAGTCCCAAATTAATGTTGCTACTAAGTGAGACGTCTGTTTTGCCCCATCTTACGACCTCCCGTGCCTCGCTTGATTCGCGGGAGTTTTATTTTGATTAATTCGTTCATTTGATTTCCGATCCCCAGTATTCCCCTCTGCTGAAGAAACTCTACTGTCAAATTGCGAAGACGTGTCCAATCCAGATTAAGTTGTCCACGCCGCCGCCTCCCGGGACGGTCATCCGAGCCATGCCCGTGTACAAGAAGGCCGAACACGTAACCGAAGTGGTCAAACGGTGCCCGAATCACGAGCTCGGCCGCGACTTCAACGACGGTGAGATCTTTCTCCTGATCTCGAACTCAGCTCTTGCCCCCCATCTGCGACTTTTGCCATAAAACAGCCTTCTGTCCCTCTAGGCCTCTCGGCGCCCGCCAGCCACTTAATCCGCGTGGAAGGCAACAATCTCTCCCAGTATGTCGATGACCCCGTGACCGGAAGGCAGAGCGTCATGGTCCCTTACGAGTCCCCCCAGGTGAGGTGTCTGATGTGCAAATTTGTGGGGTGCTTTGCTTTGCTCTTTGCCCCTCGCTGGGCTGCCAAAGGTGCTAGTCCTCTTGAAGGTTTCCAAAAAAAAAGGCCTGGCGTTGCTCTTGGCCGGGGAAAGGGGTGCTTTCAGGAAATTATTCTTGCAAACTAAGGAGGTTTTTCTTTGCTTTCCGCTGTTGAGCTAAAATTTCCATTACGGGCTTAATTTTCATTGGCGGAGTTGATTTGTTTTTGCAGGCTAGCCAGAACAAATCTGCCGCCCTCTGGTGGCCATCTGAGAAACTGCAGACAAGTCCGCAGGGTCTCCTTTAAAGGGGGCAGAACCTGGCTGCAAGCTAAGCAGGGTCAGGCTAGGTTACGAGTTGGAAGGGAGACCGGGAGGTGGAAAAAAGCCGCCTGCAAGATAGTCAGGGTCATTTTCTAGTGTTGCCCAGGTGCCCGTCTCGGGGTGGGTCAAACTTGACTCCGATTTTACTACTCGTATTTTTGTAACCGAAAGAAATTTCATACTATTTTTTTTGTCTCGCCAAGGTGGGGACCGAATTTACCACCATCCTGTACAACTTCATGTGTAACAGCAGCTGCGTGGGAGGCATGAACCGGAGACCGATTTTAATCATCATCACCCTGGAGACGAGAGAGTGAGTTCGGTCGCGTGCGGGCGGGCGTTCGATGCTCCTCCGGAGTCCCGCTCTGCCAGGTCGTTGTTTAGATTAGAACCCAGCACCGTGAACGAATCCCCGGTTTGAAGCGGGAGTTGATTCCGGGGAGATGCCCAGAAATGAATCTTTGCAGGTCCTGCTGGGGTTTTTTGTTTGTTTGTTTTAGAAAACCAGAATTTATAGAATTTGGGGACCCCACCCCACCCCGTGAGAATTTTACCATTATTATTATTTTTTTCCCCCCGTAGTGGACAAGTCTTAGGCCGTCGATCTTTCGAAGGCCGGATCTGCGCCTGTCCCGGACGAGACCGGAAAGCCGACGAGGATCACTTCCGAGAACAGCAAGTCCTAAACGAAAACGCCGCCAAGAACGGAAACCCCAACAAGAGGAGTGAGTCCTTGGATTGGGGTCCTGCCCCTCTGAGGCTGGTTAGGCAGATGGGAGATGGAGTCCCATCACGGGGTTGACGAGGCATCAGTTTAGTAAGAGGGTGAATCTCCCAGGACACCGAATGGTCCAATTCCTGCCCTTCAAATTTCCTTTCCATTCTACGATTCTGTGTTTTAGTTTGAAATTCCTGGGCAAGGGGTAGGACTGGATGATCTCCACGTTCCCTTCCCTTCTAGGATTCCAAGCTTTAATTTGGATTCCTGGCCCTCAGGAAGGGGTTGGACTAGATGGCCTCCGAGGGCCCCTTCCATTCTGTGATGCTATGATTCTTCCCAGCTTTCAAACAGAGTCCGCAAAGTATCCCGGCGCTGGGGGCCGGGGTTAAGAAACGGAGGCACGGCGAGGAGGAAACGTATTATGTGCCTGTAAGTAGTGAATTTGCTGCAAAAAAAAAATCCATATTCTGATTATTTGTGCTTTTTTTATAATTAAAAAAAACAACAACAACTTTGCAGCCGGTATCTTACAATTAAAAAACAACATAGAAAATTAGAAATATTTGCATGTTACGGAACGTGAGTTGGGGACTCCGCACTTCGTTCCAGATAATTTCATCTCTGCCCGGTAATTTCATCACCGGCGCAAGGCAGATGGGAGCTGTAGTCCCAAAGGTGGCAAAGCAGAGCTAGATTCGTGATAGAAATGGCTTCCTTTGGATCCGAACGGTCCCCCCCCCCATTGGTTCTCCTTTCCTCAGGTCCGAGGTCGGGAAAATTTCGAGATGCTGATGAAGATCAAGGAAAGTTTGGAACTGGTGGAACTGGTTCCCCAGCAGCTGGTCGATTCCTACCGACAGCAGCAGCAGCAGTTTCTGCAGCGCCAGTGAGTCCCGCGCGGACCCCCCCTTCCCTTCTCCACACTTGCCTCCTCCTCCTCCTCCTCCTCCTCCTCCTCCTCCTCCTCCTCCTCCCGTCCCTTCTAGCACTGATGATGTTCCCTAGTTGGGTCATGAAACGTCTGCAAGAAAACCANCCTCCTCCTCCTCCTCCTCCTCCTCCTCCTCCTCCTCCTCCTCCCGCCGTCCCTTCTAGCACTAATGATGTTCCCTAGTTGGGTCATGAAACGTCTGCAAGAAAACCACCCAGCTGCAGGGGGCAGGAGAATCTTCAGCCGACTGGCGCCCCCACGTGGCCCACTTGGGAAAATCAGTCGCCCACAATCCTGGCTTAAATGCAACTCCAGGGTTCTCCGTTGGTTTTCGGAGATGGAGGGCAACCAAGATGGAGGGCGCCCCCTTGGCCCAGCCGGAAGGAGGGCATCCTCTGGCATGTCTTGGGCTCACTCTCTGCTCCCTTCGCCCACAGGACCCACCTCCATTCTCCATCGTCTTACGGCCCGGTCTTGTCCCCGATGAATAAGCTTCATCCAGGAGGGATCAACAAACTACCATCCGTGAACCAGCTGGTGGGGCAGCCTCTGCAGCAGGGGCCTGGCGTGGGGCCAAATCTTGGGCCTATGGGTAAGACCCTCACCCACCCACCCACCCAAAGGTGTCCCCATGACTTGTTTCACCCACCTGCCACGCTCAGGATCCCAGGAAACCGAGCCCAAATTTTCCGTGGTTAAGCGTGAAACCAACATTTGAGCGAACGCATCCATAATTACAAAGGAAAACAGGATTTGTAAACTCACGGGCCGTGTTTCCTTTTCCGGATCTTAGGCCCAACGATGCTCAACAGTCACACCATGCAGTCCAACGGAGAGATGAACGGGGCGCACAACTCACAGCCGATGGTCTCCAGCTCGCACTGCACTCCCCCCCCACCTTACAACCCAGACCCCAGCCTTGTCAGGTAGGGGCGCCATGGGTAGTTGTGGGGGGGGGAAGGAAGCTTCTCTTGTCTGTTTTAACTTCTATTAATCCAGAGATGGGATCCCAATGATGTCCCAAGTGTGACAACTTTAAGACTTGTGGACTTCGACTCCCAGAATTCACCCAGCCAGCCATGCCAAGGTTGAATACCCCCTGGTATGGGGTTGGACTAGAAGACCTCTGAGGTCCCTTCCGACTCAGTTATTCTATTCTATTTTAATTCTATTCTATTCTATTCTATTCTATTCTATTCTATTCTATTCTATTCTATTATTATTCTATTCTATTCTATTCTATTCTATTCTATTCTATTTCCATTACATTCTCTATTCTATTCTATTCTATTATTATTCTATTCTATTCTATTCCTTATTCTATTCTATTCTAATTATTCTATTCTATTCTATTCTATTCTATTCTATTCTATTCTATTCTATTCTATTCTATTCTATTCCTTATTCTATTCTATTCTAATTATTCTATTATTATTCTATTCTATTCCTTATTCTATTCATTCTAATTATTCTATTCTATTCTATTCTATTCTATTCTATTCTATTCTATTCTATTCTATTCTATTCTATTCTATTCTATATAAATATATATGAGAATATATTTTCAAGAAGAGGCTGGACCATACGTTTGTCTGAAATGCTATAGAGTTTCCTGCTTGAGCAGGGGGTTGGACTAGAAGACCTCCAAGGTCCCTTCCAACTCTGTCGCCGTATTCTATTCCGTTCTATATAAATATGTGCTGGTTTTTTCTCTCTTCTTTCCCTTGCAGTTTCCTAACAGGGCTGGGCTGCTCAAACTGCATTGACTACTTCACTTCCCAAGGCTTACAGACCCTTTATCACCTACAGAATTTGACCCTGGAGGTAAATGCACATTTTCAAAAGGTTTCCTGCTGGCGGGAGGGGGGGGGGAACACAGAGGGATCAACGCAACCCATTTATTTCCTGTTGCAATGTTCCCTTAACTCCATCTGGGGCCTCCGCCCTCCCCATGTAAGGACGGGTGCATTTTGCAAAAACTAAAGGGGTACCCGGTTGCAAACGGGAATACAGGCTGCCTTCCCAATGAAACTGACCCCCCCACTTTCCATTTTCTTCCAACATCTTCCTTCTCCTCGCCCCTTCCCTCCTCCCCCCAGTGAAAGCAGCTCTGGTGGTTTGGAGGCTGGAGAATAACTTTGGAGATTGTTTTGCAGATGGAAAAAGCTGGGGGGGGGGTGTCTTTTTTTGTTTGCTTTCTTTTTATTTCTGGCCAATATTCTTGAACAGGATATTTGTGGCTGGGGGTTGAACCGGGGGGATCCTCTGAGCTTGGTGGTTTTCTTGCAGATGTTTCATCACCAAACTATGTAACACCATCACTGCTGGGAGGGAGTGGAGGTTGTGGAGGAGGAGGAGGAGGAGGAGGAGGAGGAGGAGAAGGAGAAGGAGAAGGAGAAGGAGAAGGAGAAGGAGAAGGAGAAGGAGAAGGAGGAGAAGGAGAAGGAGAAGGAGAAAGAGAAGAAACTTGGTGGTTTTCTTGCAAATATTTTATTTCCAAACCAGGTAACATCATCGTGCATCATCACTGATGGTGTTACCTAGTTTGGTAATGAAACGTCTGCAAAAAACCCAAGCTCACCGAGCACCATGGACCCTACAGTCTTCCTCTTTCTCCTTTTCCTCCTCCTTTCTTCCTTCCTTCCTTCCTTCCTTTCTCCTCCTCCTTCTTCTCCTTCAACTTTCCCAGCTCCTCCTCCTCCCCCTCCTCTCCACAACCCCCACTCCCTTCTAGCCCTGATAATGTTACCTAGCTGGGTCACGAAACGTCTGCAGGGAAACCCACCCAGGATCCCACAGGAGGGAGACCTGTTCTTCAGAGTCGATCCCGACACCTCTTGTTTCTTCGCAGGATCTCGCCGCCCTGAAGATCCCAGAGCAGTACCGCATGGTCATCTGGAGAGGCCTCCAAGATTTCAAGCAGAGCCACGAGTACGGCAGCCCGCAGCCGCTCATCCGTTCCAGCAGCAACGCCGCCACCATCTCCATTGGGACCTCCGGAGAGCTACAGCGGCAGCGCGTCATGGAAGCCGTGCATTTCCGCGTCCGCCATACCATCACCATCCCCAACCGCAGCGGATCCGACGAGTGGGCGGACTTTGGCTTCGACCTGCCGGATTGCAAATCCCGGAAACAGTCCATCAAAGAGGAATTTCTGGAGGGGGAAATCAACTGAAGGGCTGGCGGTGGGGCGAGCGCAGTGGTGGGATTCAAATAGGCGAACAACCGGTTCTCTCCGTGAATGCCACTTCCGGAAGTCCATTCTGGGCCTGGGCAACCAAAAATTAGCTACCGGTTCTGCCGAAGTGGTGCAAACTGGCTGAATCCCACCACTGGGTGAGTGGGTGAGTAGGTGGTCTACTGCAGACAGCCGGCCAGCCTGTGGACCCCTAGATTTGGCCCGAGAGACCGAAGCCGCCAAAAGTATTTCCCAGAGGTTGTGGTGTGGACTTCGGTGGGCCCACTTCCGTACGTTGTCGACCACCGCCAAGATCGTCTTGCCTTTTGTGCAAAAAAACGCAACTCATCAGAAAGAAAAGGAAAACGGAAATCGGTGAAAACTTACAATTCGAATTTCCTGAAAAAACCCTCGGTGTCCATTTTGCGTCCACGAGGAGAGGATGCGCTGGTTTCGTTCCTTAAGCATCCTCCAGTGAAAAGGGGGTCATCGCTCCTCCATTCCCCCCTTTTGTTGTAAAGGATCTAGAAACGAGGGGTACCAACCTCCGCGGACCCTGTTCCTTCTCTTGACGGACTGCCAAAAAGTGTTTCGTTTTTCTACAGTGCTACGTGGACTGGGGAGGGGGGGTAAAAAGTTGTTTGTAACTCGGTCAACAAACCCCAAGTGACGTTTGTATTAGTTAGGTTCACCCTTTCATCTGCTCGAGCAAACATACGCTGTACATAACTGTATTTAACCATTGTTGTAAGGTTTATGTAAGCTATTTTAAGATGGACATGGCTTAGTCACCCAGCTGAGGGATTCTGGGAGTTGAAGTCCACGAGTCATAAAAGGGTCCAAGTTTGAAGACCCCTGCTTTGGGGGTCGGGTCTGGCTCGGGACACAGCAAATATCGGCCGACGTCTGCTTGCCTCTCTCTCTCTCTGTGTTGGGATCATTCAGACAACAATGCTGGCCTCAGTTTAGGGGATCTGACTGGGAGGCCACGAAACAGACAGAAATGATTCCCCCTTTGCTCCTGAATCGTCAAAACAAGTTTGCTTTGCTGTCGTGATCTTTTTGAGGAACAAAAAACAAACAAACAAAAAATCTTATTTTTATAAGTTTTTTTTTTCCTTTTGGTAACACAATAAATGTATTTCAAATGTCGCTTTTTCCCCTCTATAGGGAGAGAGGGGGCAAAAAAAAATCCCTTTTGTGTAAATGGATTTTTTTCATGCTATTTTTTTTCCCCACGTTCCTTAAGCAAATATCTCTGACTCTTCTGTCGCCAAAATATGAACACGGTTTAACGCTCTTCTTTCCAAGGGGTTTTAAAACCAGTATTTTGCAGCCTTAGCAACGTTGAGACAGGTGGACTTCGACTCCCAGAATTCCCCCAGCCAATATGTCTGGGCTTTAAACTCCCAGAATTCCCTAGCCAGTTGAAGTCCGTACATCTTTAAGCAGCTAAGGCTGAGACGCTGTTTTCAACCGCAGCCCATCATTCCCTGCCAGAATCATTCCCTACTGGGAAATGAAGGATGGTAGATGTAGTCAAAACAGCCCAGAGAATCCAAGTGGAGGTAAGCTGGCCCAAAATCAAATTATTTTATTTTATTTTCAAAACTTTAAATCAAGCAGGCCTGGGAGTCTTCTGAGGAATTACTTCATCCAAACAATTTTTTTAATAAAAAAAAGGTATCTAGGAGCTAATTTTCTACATGCAGGAGTGGAAGGAGAATTTAATGACATATCCGTTGGAAAAAGGGATGCAGATAAAACTAAAAAACAGGCACCGCTCGTCAAAAAGAAAGAAGGCGTTGATCCAACGGCCGTTACATTTTGATCACAGTCTTCCTCCAGTTTTTAATCTTTTGCTGCTCATAGTTGGGGTGGGGGTACCCAAAGACCTTCACCATCCATTTCTCAGCCTCTGATTGATGCCCCCACAACTACAGGTCCCATCCTGCTGGAAAAACCTCTCGTAGTTCCAAAACATGGTATCTAAACCTTGGCGAAATCCATCCACTTTTTCATGATACCTCCCACAATGCCAGGAGCTGATTATCACTTAATTAAAGGCAATTAAAAAGCAGTGTCTTCCAAAGCAGTTCTTTGCACCCAGGTCTGCTGCAAACCTACCCTTCATTTCGATGCCTTGAGAATCTTCCCAGGTGATCCTCCAGGCCAGGTGGGATTTCCTGCAAGGGTTCTTTCTGACATTATTTGTGGGTTTTTTTCTGAGCAAAATGCTTACTTTTGGGGGTCTGGCTTTCATTTTTACCGAATCGGTTTGCCAGGTATGATGGATCCAGAAGGCTTGGTTAGGAATCTGCAGAGGGCTTCCTGCAAGCAAAATTTAGGGGGAGAAAAAAAAAAAGCCAGAAATAAGCACCACCGAGGGGGCGAATTCACATCGGTGGGTATTTTGCAAAAATGAATATATTTTTTTTTAACGGTTGAAATTGGACGTGCTGGCTTTCCTTTAAGTAGTTTCTGTCATGCTAAAAAATGCCCATGATTTAAAGACGTCCCGTTTGAAGGGCTGAAAAAAAAATGAGCTTTGAAAATGCAAAAAACGCTTGGAGGGAAGGAAAGGGTGTGAAGGAAAAAGCGTTGTGATTATGTGTGAATTTAGAAAAAAAAAACCTACAAAAAAAGGAGGAACGGGCTACAAGTGGAAATTGGAATGGGAAACTGCCACGCTTCTCCATCTCCACCTCAATCTCCTTTCAGCTGAGGAGCACTACCGCGTTCTTCCGGGATGTTGAATTTTTCCACCTAGGCTACAATCGTAGATCACCGTGTGGCCTCCCATCCGAGCGTTAGGAGCCAGATCAGCTTCCAAGCTCAGAGAAGGTGGATCAAATGGACTTCTCAGTCTGTTTGGGTCAAGAACAGGGGGGGAAGGTCTTAGTGGTACTTGTAGGGGGGGTGTCCCTCACCGGAAAACCACAGGTGCCTTCTTCGTAGCCGTGACCGCTGCAGTTCCTCCCTCCGTGTTTCGGGGATGGCTTGTTGCACCACCGTGACCGCCGCACGACTCCTAATCCGCAGGAGATGGGGCAGGGTGTCCACGCTGCCCAGGGAGACCACGCTCCGTCCACTAAGGCAGAGAACAAACCATGGTTTAACCTCTTGAGACGTTGCTTGAAAAAAGCTGCAAGTCTCCGGATGTCGGCTTTCAGACTCTTGCCCGGTGTGGCGAGGAATGATGGAGTTGTGAATCCCACAACACGGGGTGTGTGTGTTGAAATAGGATAGGGTTTCCTGCCTGAGCAGGGGGTTGGACTAGAAGACCTCCAAGGTCCCTTCCAGTTCTATTCTGACTGATTGATTGAAATGTATAATTTTTCCTGCCTGAGCAGGGGGTTGGACTAGAAGACCTCTGAGGTCCCTTCCAGTTCTATTCCGATTGATTAATCGATTGATTGAAATGGTCCAGGGTCTCCCGCTTGAGCAGGGGGTTGGACTAGAAGACCTCTAAGGTCCCTTCTGGTTCTATTCTGATTGATTGATTGATTGAAATGCTATAGTTTTTCCTCCCTGAGAAGGGGGTTAGGCTAGAAGACCTCCAAGGTCCCTTCCAACTCCATCATCATCATCATCATCATCATCATCATCATCATCATCATCATCATCATCATCATCATTATTATTATTATTATTATTATCCCTGAATTCTAAAGTACTTTTCAAGTTCATTAGAAGCTCCTTCACTGCTGAAGGAACGAAGGAATCCGGGGAAGGAAACATCCCTGAAACTATGACCCAATGACTCGCGGGTTGCTAGTCCTCATTAAATACCGGCACAGTGGCTCAGGTGGCATAAACCGAGTTGGTCCTTCTCCCCTTCGCAAGGGAGGCCTCCTCTGGAAGGGGGAGGGCTGTCACAGAGCCGGACCCGTTTCTTGACCCCCGAACACGTCTCCAGGCACGGCGACCAGGGGGACCACACGGACCATCTGCCGTCCGCTGAGGCAAAAGGGAGACAGAAGCAGAGACAAAACAGGACATACAGGCAGTCCTCAACTTACGCCCGTAACAGGGCCCAAAATTTCCGTGGCTAAGTGAGACATTGGTTACGTGAGATTTGGACTTACCGGGGCAAGGATGCAGGCCGGGGCAGAGTCGGAGGTCAGACGAAGGCCCCAGGCAGCGCATCCCGCTTTCCACGTGAGCGCACTCGCGGATGCGCATCTGGTTTTGGAAGCCACAAGTGACGGAGCAGGGAGACCACGGAGACCACGGAGACCAGGCGCTCTTGGCTAGGCGGGAGAGGAGAAAATATAGTATTTTGTGAGCAAATATACCTTGCCGCCCACTTTATGCTTCTTTGAGGAGCTCTTTTCTTATCTGCCTGTCTTTTTTCTTTTTCTTTTGGGACTTATTTTTCAAAACAAGCCCGTTTTGGTAGCCTCTCCGAAGCTCCCCCCGCCCTAAGGATTGAGCCAAAATGTTTGCGCAGCGTGTTTAGTCCCTAAAAGAATCATCCCACTGGCCAAAGTCTCTGTTGCTAAAGGAGACGTCGGATAAGCGGGTTTTGCCAGGCTTTTTTTCACAACTTCTCCCGCCATGACGCTTAAATGCATCCCCCGCGGTTGTTAAGTGAACCCTGGCTTCCCCGCCGCTTGTCAAAAGGCCGCCAAAGGGGATCGTGGGACCCTTGCGACCGTCATAAATAGGAGCCCGTTTCCAAGCATTATTGTCCTAAATGGGAGTCAGCGTGTGGATTTTGATGGCGTGAACACAGGGATACTGCTGGAAGTGGGAAAAAGGTTCATGGGTGACTTTTCTCAGCGCCAAATGAAGTGTCGTAAATCGAGTTAGACTGTACCTTGCTGGGAGATACATGCTCAGAGCTTTTGGTCCTTTCCAGGGCAAATTTTCCCCACCCTGCAGAAATTTACACCCGATGTGTGTGTGTGTGTGGGTGTCCCACCTGTGCAGCGCAAGCCGTCCCCCACAAAGCCACTGCGGCAGGCACAAATGTAGGAGCCCAGGGTGTTCAAACACAACGCGTCTCGGTTGCAGCCGTGGGTGCCTCGCGTACATTCGTCGATGTCTGAGAAAGGGGAAAAAAATCAGAAATGAAATCAAGCAGAGCCACCGAAGCGGTTCAAGGTCACAGACATCTCCAGGTTTCTCCCCAAAGTTGACAAACACTGCACTGGGTTGTCTCGAGGGCGGGATTTGAGAACAGGGTCTTCACGGAGAGGGTGACCATCCCGAGGATTGTGAGAATCTCTTTTTGGAGCAGTTTGCCTTCCAAGTTTCACTGCTTTCTTCTGGAGCGTTTTATCCCTTCCGCAGCAAGGCGCAGCCCATATGGGAAAGCTATGCTTCCCAAACTCCTGGAAACCCTCTCTGGAAGGGAGCATCTCCTTTACCTACGCAGCTGAGCAGGCCGTCCCCTTCTAAGCCCTGCGGGCAGCGGCAGGAATACGATCCGTGGGTGTTGAGGCACTCGGCCTCGGCCAGGCACGGCACGGCGGTTTTTCTCTGGCACTCGTTGATGTCTTTTGGAAGGAAAGGAGGAGGAGGAGGAGAAGGAGGAGTGAAGGAGAAGAGACAAGATAAGCAGGAAAGAAAGAAAGGGAGAAAAGGAGAAGTGAAGGAGAAGAGGGAAGGTAAGGGGAAAAGGAAAAAGAAGGGATGGGAAGGGAAGGGAGGGATGGGAAAAGGAAAGGAGAAGGAAGGAAGGAAGGAAGGAAGGGAGGAAGGGAGGGAGGGAGGGAGGAAGGAAGGAAGGGAGGGAGGGAGGGAGGGAGGGAGGAAGGAAGGAAGGAAGGAAGGAAGGAAGGAAGGAAGGAAGGAGAGAAAAAGAAAAAAAATTACACCCTTTATAACCAGCCAGCATCACCTTCTGTTTATGTTTATTTTCAAACCGTCATCATCAACTACCCCAAAACAAAAGCAGAGAAGATAAGCTGCACAGGCCAGTTCACACAAACCCAGTCTTTTTTGTGCAGGACACAAAATCTACTGATTCCAATACCAAAAAATACCCTTTTTCGGTTACAAAATACCCTTTTCGTATACAAAACCTGCTTCGCTAACCACTGCTTGGGGCAGATTTCCATTCTCGCAAATGCTAACAGACAGACAGATAGACACGCACGCGCACACACACACACACACACACACACAGCTACAAAAAGCAAAGCTCAAAAGTTACCGACACAATGCACACCACTTCCTTCGAATCCCGGATTGCAACGGCAGTCCCTTTCTTCCCGGCTTCCCTCGCAGGTTTTGCTGACGTCTGAAAAGAAGCACGTCCGGTCTCAATGGAGCCTCAAATCAGAATTACACAGTCAAATTGAACAAAATGTATTTGTCTGAAATGGTATAGGGTTTCCTGCCTGAGCAGGGGGTTGGACTAAATGACCTCCGAGGTCCCTTCCAACTTCTCCTTCTCCTTCCTTCCTTCCTTCCTTCTTCTCCTCCTCCTTCCTTCCTTCCTTCCTTCCTTCCTTCCTTCCTTCCTTCCTTCCTTCTTCTCATGACTACTACTACTACTATTATTATTATTATTATTTATTAAATAAGGACGCTGTCCGTTCATTAAAAGAGACAGAGAACAACCCTTCACCTTTCTTTATTAAGAAGAGTCTCTCGGCCACCAAAACACGTCCAGGGACCTCAGAGTCAAAATCGTAAACCAGGGCTCGGATGTAACCAAAGTTAGATTCCCTGCAGGATGGACAGTAAAGAAAACACAGCAAATACTGGCCAATTCTGAGAGGGAAAAGTTTCATTGGATGAATAAACAAACAAATAAACAAAATTATTGTTTTCTGCTTGTTTTTTTGTATGGGGCTAGTCTCTCCAGTGTGTTGGCCGCCGGAAAGGACGTGCGCTGATCTTTTTTTGTCACCTTCTTAGCTTTTTGCTGCCTCTTTTAAATGGCGTGTAAATGTGGTTTACCTCTATCTGTCCATCGATGGCTTTTCTTCTAGAAACAGTAGCTGCAGATGCTGGTTAGGTTCAGGAAGGCAAGTAGGTTTCCCCCTGCCCCTTTGTAATTCTTTTTCCTGCAGGGGACTAATGCGTTAACCCGGTTCTTAACATACAGGCAGACAGCAAGCAAGCTACCCTACGTTAATCCGCTGATCTCCATCTTTTCCACGTCGTCGGCGACGACCACGGCTTGGTTATCCAGCAAGGTCAGTGGACGGGGTTCCTTGATCCACTTGACGAAGCTGGAAGGCGAGAGGTGCAGGTACTTGTGTAACTGGAGGACCGCTGTATCGCCTTCCAAAAAGGGTCCAATCTCTTTTCCAAAAAAAAAAAAAAAAAAGGTGGGGGGAGGGAGGGAGGGAAGAGGAGAAGCAACAAAGAAATCTCTCAATGTTCGGCTGCGTGGATTGGAATCGTGTCAGGGAAATGAATCAGGTAAGACAAGAAATGAAAGAGGAAAATGATTGATAGATAGATAGATAGATATAGATAGGTAGATAGATAGATAGATAGATAGATAGACAGACAGACAGACAGACAGACAGACAGACAGACAGACAGACAGATATAAATGATATATATAGAGATAGATAGATGATAGATAGATAGATAGATAGATAGATAGATAGATAGATAGATAGATAGATAGATAGATAGATAGATAGATAGAGACAGAAAGATAGACAGATAGATAGATAGATATAGATATAAATAGAGATAGACAGACAGACAGACATACAGACAGATAGATATATACACTTATATAGATATAAATACACATTACTCCTTGTCCTACTCTTAGGTACTTTGGAGAATAAGTTGACCCTCCTCTTCTTTGCGGCAGCCCCTCAAATACTGGAAAACTGCTATCATGTCGCCCCTTCTTTTCTCTAGATTAGCCAAACCCAAGTCCCGCAGCCGTTCTTCGTATGTTTTAGCCTCCAGGCCTTTGATCATCTTGGTTGCTCTTCTCTGCACTTTTCCCAAAGTCTCAACATCTGTTTTGTAACGTGGTGACCAAAACTGGATGCAGAATTCCAGGTGTGGCCTTACTAAGGCTTTATAAAGCGGTACTAATACCGTACTGCAAGTGATTTTGATTCTATGCCTCTGATTAGACAACCCAGGCTTGTGTTAGCTTTTGGGGCCGCTGCGACACACGACTGGCTCGTATTGAAGGGACCGTCCACTGGGAATCCTAGATCCCTCTCACCGTCACTGCTGGTTGAGCCAGGCATTGCCTATTCCGTACCTGTACTTTTGATTTTTCCCCTGTCTAGCTGCAAGACTCTGCTTTTCTCACCACTCAGTCTTATTTATATATTTATTATTTAAATTTATATACCGCCCTATCTCCCTTACGGGACTCAGGGCGGTGAACAGGCAATAATAAAAATCACAATAAATATTGAATAAAAAGCCTGCTCTAAAATACCCCATATAAAACCCCTAGCAAAACCCAATCAAAACTACGCCAGTCTTACCAATTGACGTCCCCTCCAGGGCGAAATAGAATCTCAGTCCAGAAGGGTTTAATGTTTGGAAGTGGGTTAAATCGTAAGCTTCAATTCCCGGAGTTTTAGGGATCAGGGGACGGCGTCTCACTTCCACCCAGAAAAGGTTGGGGTAGAAATCGTCATCCTGTATCGACAGGAGGGTCAGGACACGGCTGTGGTGGCCCACCATTATCCTCAGGGTCCTGTTTTCGAAAGATCCCAAACGCCGTCGGTAGCTGCAAGGAAGAAAAAATACCGCTCTGTCAAAAGGAAGTATAAGGTGGTCCTTGACTTACGGCCAAAATTAAGAAGAATAGAATAGAATAGAATAGAATAGAATAGAATAGAATAGAATAATAGGATAGGATAGGATAGGATAGGATAGGATAGGATAGGATAGGATAGGATAGGATAGAATAGAATAGAATAGAATAGAATAACAGAGTTGGAAGGGACCTTGCAGGTCATCTAGTCCAACCCCCTGCCCTGGCAAAAGGGGACCACGTGACCCTGGGACGCTGTGACCATTTAAGTACGAGTCCATTGCCGAGCGTCTGAATTTTGATCATGTGATGCAACGGCTTAAGTGTGGGAAAACGGCCGGCCCTCAGTCACTTTTTTCGCCGCTGCGGCAACTCCGAATGGTCACTAAACGAACGGTCGTTAAGGCGAGGACTATCTGTCCCTTGAGAACTTCCAAGGGAAGTCCTCTCCTCCAGCACTTACCCGTCTTTCAACGGTCCGCAAAGCCATTAAGTTTAAGCGAATTAAGCTGGTAAGAAATTGGGCTTTTCACAACAACTTCACCTGTGGAACTGCGGGCTCTGAGCAGTGTAGAACTTGTACCAGACCAGGCTGGGCGAATGGCGGGTGGCGGAAAAAGCCGAGACGGAGACTCGGAAAGTGACGGTCGGCTCTTTCACGTGGAGGAGACACACCTGCTCGCCCATCTCGTCGCAAAGGGAAGCATCGGAAACGGTGAGGTGGAAGGCCGGGGCTGCGAGCCGAGAGAAAGGTGAAATGTGGGGTTCTTTTATAATAATAATAATAATAATAAAAAGCAAGCGAGCAAAGTAAAATCTGAACATTTTCAGCACGCCGGATGTATTTCAGTTCTTTTTTCTCCACCTTGCCTTGTGGAGAGGCTCGTTACTAACCAACGGCGGGTCCTTGACTTACGACCGTTCGTTTAATGACTGTTCAAAGTGACCGGAGGGCTCAAAAGACTCAGGGGTCTTCCTCAGTCTTATGACCAGAAGAATTGAAGTCCCCACCCCGGGAGCTGCAGAGGTCACCTAAAAGGATCCATAAAGAGAAGACATGAGCGGGACTTGCCTTGGCAAAGATGGATGCCATCTCCGTCGTAGCCTGGCAAGCAACGGCAATAAAACTCCAAAGAGAGTCTGTCCAGTTGGCAAATGGCTTTTGGGTGGCAGGGCATCTTCCGGCGGATGCATTCGTATTTATGTGGATCTAAGCAAGGAGCAGACGAGAAGCAATGGAGGAGAAAACACTATACTCCATCTGGAATGGAATACACTAATGTGTAGCTTCGGGGCCGAGAGACTGTGCCTGAACAATAAACTTTAACTTTAGCTAACTAACAGAATAGAATAGAATAGAATAGAATAGGAATAGGAATAGAATAGAATAATAATAGAATAGAATAGAAATAGGAATAGGAATAGAAGCTGGAAGGGACCTTGGAGGTCTTCTAGTCCAGCCCCCTGCTAAAGCAGGAGAACCTACACCATCTCAGACAGGTGATTGTCTAGTCTCTTCTTAAAAACCTCCAGTGATGGAGCGCCCACGATTTCTGGTGGCAAGCTGTTCCACTAGTTAATTATCCTCACTGTCAGGAAGTTTCTCCTTTAATTCCAGGTTGCTTCTCTCTTTGGTCAGTTTCCAACCATTGTTTCTCGTCCTTCCCTCTGGTGCTTTGGTGGATAAAGTGACCCCCTCTTTGTGGCAGCCCCTCAAATACTGGAATGCTGCTATCTCCCCTATTTCTTCTTTTCTTTAGACTAGCCAAACCCAAGTCCCGCAGCCGTTCTTCGTATGTTTTAGCCCCCAACTAACTTTAACAATTAACTTTAGCCTCTATGCCCCTTTTATCAAGTGTTCTGTTTATTTATGATGCGTGTTATTCTGTATTCTATTTCCCCCCATCAAATTAGGACCAGAGCATTAACAAGGCCAAACTAAATCAAAACAAGAGCGACAGCACTGGAAACGAATGATAATTTATTTTACTGGCTGAGGTATTCGATTTTTTTTATTACCCTGCCTTTATTGATTTATAAGTAGTCCAAGGCAGTTGCGTTATTTTTAACAAGCCCTTTGAAGGGAAAATTAAAGTCCAGCATGTTTAAAAAGAGTGGGGAAGGGGGAGAAATAACAGGGGAAATTAAAAATAGTCAGGGAGACAGATTCTTAAGTTTGTCAAAGCAACTCACCATTTATCAGACTTTTACCCTGAAGGGTGGAGAGGATGATGAAGAGGAGAGGAGAAGGCAGGAAAGTAGCCTGCATTTTTTTTTTATCGTGGTTTGTCTTTTTCCTGCAAACCTCTCATCCTTCGGCCTACAAATGCAAGCGAGGGGTCAGCAGCACGTCCATCTGTGTCCGTTCGGAACCGGGCAAGGATCCGGAGTCAGGATTCAAGGACGACAAAGGTCCGTTTCATTTCAAATCGTTCTGAAAGTTCCAGTTCTGGATTCTAACCCGTTTATCGCCTCCGAGGGGCGTCGTGGGAAAATCCGAGGAGATGCTGGCCGGAGAGACCTGGATGGCTAGAGTTCCCTTGACGGAGTTGAATCCTTGCCGTCTTTCCGAATTGAAAAGTTTCAGGACGTGGGCAGAACAAGAAGGAAAATATGCCTGGCTGCCTTCCTTTGGCAAAACATCCACCAGTCAAGAAGCCCAAGGTGGTCTTTAGCACACACACACCCACCCACAAAATTTGAAATAATTTAAAGCCACAGTAAAGTTGTGGCTTTAAAATAAATAACATTGCTAGACTCTTCGGCTGGGAAGATGCAAAAGATGGTTTTAAACATTTCTCGGATGTGTAAGCAGCATAGCGCGCGGCAGACTGTCCCATCTAGCTAGGCAAAATTTTCATCATCAACTCCATTTAAAAAAAAAAAAGACAATTCAACCTTAAATGCAATCCCTTAAATAGGAGCCAGCTGTGTGCTGCAGCTGCCAAAAAAGCCAACACAGTGCTAGGCTGCATGAACAGAAAGATAGAATCGAGATCAGGTGAAGTGTTAATACCACTTTACAAGGCCTTGGTAAGGCCACACTTGGAATACGGCATCCAGTTTTGGTCACCACAATGTAAAAAAGATATTGAGACTCTAGAAAGAGTGCAGAGAAGAGCAGCAAAGAGGATCAGGGGACTGGAGGCTAAAACATGTAAGGAACGGTTGCTGGAATTGGGTATATGTCTAGTTTAATGAAGAGATTTAAATTTGGAATTGAAAAAAATCAATCAAGATAGAATTCAGAATCGAAGGTCTGTAGCCTGGCCAGGTGTTTTATCTACGCTAAAACTCCGTCGTCAAGACGTTATGACTTCCAACAACTTTGCGAGGTTGATGGGATGGAAATGGAGAACAGATTTAACCCAAGCCCTTCAATTTAACCAACTTTGGCGGGCAATGATTACATCGGTCAGCTTCAAGCCAGCATTTGGCCAGATTTCCTGGGTCAAAGAAGGGGACCAAATTTGGAGCGATCTCCATCGCCTGCTTGTTTTCACTGTCAAGGAAAGGAGGGGGGGGGGAAAAATCACGAGTGCCGTCGTTTAATTGGAGACTGGAAAAGGAGTAGAATGAGAAATTCAAGAGATTTTTTTTTTTAAAGGGGGTGGGTGGATTTCTTATTTTCCTCCGGCTTTTTTCTTGTGAGTCGTCGGCGGGGCAGGCTCGGAGCTGAGCGACGGGACTTTTACCCCTTTCTGCTTCAACATTTGGTGGAAGTCGAGACGGTCGGTTATGATTTTCTGAAAGACAGGGGCGTCCGTTAGGAACAGCGGGGAGGGGAGTGCCGTGGGTCTTTCCCCCCCCCCCCCCAGCCACCACTGCCTTTCCACCCTCTTACCTGCAAGGCCTCTAAAACCTCCTCGTCGGTGATTTCAGCCTGTGGAGACTTGGTGCCCGGAGTGCTGTAAGCAGCTTGGATAATTTTGCTGCGGAATCTTTCAAACTTTCGAAGAAAAGAGAGAGAGAGAGAGAAAGAGGGAAGGGTTAACGGAGAAAGGGACATCCTGCGACGCTGCCTCCTACTGCCTCGGGGGCCGGTCTTACCCGGGCGCTGACGCTCTCCAGAGTGACTCTGGTCTGCTGTTCCGCCCGTTGCAAAATCTCCAGCTGCTTCTGGAGTTCGTTCTGGCTGCTCAACTGCTTCCCGCTGCGCTGCTGGTTCACCAGGAGCTCCGACTGAAGCTGCTGGACGTTGCTTTGTAAAGAGTGGATGGTCTGGTCACGGTCCGCCAGCTGGGCTTCCAGTTTGGTCACCTCCTGCGAACAGGAGAAGGAAGGAGGAGGAGGGGGGAAAGGAAAAAATGGGCAGTCAATTCTGGGTCTTTTTCAGGGCATGCCTAAAATAGGAATAGGAGCAGTTGATCTGGGTCCACCGAGTCCACCTAACCAGGAGCAGAAATCCACAGGTAGATATCCAAGGAGGGGGGGGTTCCCCTTACCTGTCGAAGTTCGCAATTATCTCTCTCGATGGACCCCATCATTTCCTTGTGTTTCCTCTCCTCCCGCAAGTTGCAAAACTAAGAAGGAAAGGCAGAATTTGGGGGAAAAGTTCCCGCACTGGGGATTTCCAATGAGCAGGGTTTTTTTTTTTTTAAAGGGATGTATAAAAAACAAGAAAGCTGCTTGGATTTGATCCCTCTCTCTCCTTTTATCTAGTCACTAAACAATTTCCCTCTGTTATAGGAACCAGTTGCTTTTCTCCCACACCTGCTTCAGTGTCCTTGGAAGTGAATCAGGCTCTTCTTCAGCAGAATCGACAAAGTTTCATTTCTCCATCTAAACACTTTTAAAGCAACACCTCCCACCCAACTCTAATGGCAGGAAGAAACCAAGAGGCATGTAGCTGCCGAAGTTTCATTCTTGACACACGGACCTCAGTCTCCTGCAGCCCAAGCCCACGGACCAACCTTATTAGACATGGCCTCCAGCTGTTCGCCTCGTTCCCGGAGTTCCTTCTGCAACGACTCTTGATCCACATGAGCTTTCCGGAGTTGGGACTCCTCAAAAGACAACTGTCTCTGCAGGGATGAAATCGCGCCTGGAGAAGCAAGGGTAAGGCAGCCGGTGAAGCCCACCCACCCACATTTTTTCCACCCATACTTCCCTTCTTCGCCTTTTATTCCCCCAACGGACTCTAAGGAGAAATTTCCTGGTGGTGAGGACAATTAACCAGGGGAACGGCTTGCCACTAGAAGTGGTGGGTGCTCCATCACTGGAGGTTTTTAAGAAGAGACAGGACAGCCATTTGCCCGGAATGATAGAGGGTCTCCTGCTAAAGCAGGGGGCTGGATTAGAAGACCCTCATAGGGTCTCCTGCTTGAGCAGAGGGTTGGGTCAAGGTCCCTTCCATCTCTGTTAGGTCTATCATTCTATTAATCAATCAATCAATCAATAAATAAAAAATAACATTTCCCAGCAGCTCCCCCTTTCCCAACTCCCTGACACTGAAGGGAAATGCCAGAGCCGCCTCCGGGTTCTCGAGCTTTTTTCCACTCCAGGTTCTCGAGCTTTCTGGAGGTACCTGTGGCCAGCTCGTACTCGTTCCGCGCTTTCTGCAGCTCTTCGTACAGGAGTTCGTTCACTTTCTGGAACTCCAACAGCTTGTAGAGGATCAAGGTGCTCTCCGATTCCTCCCGGTCGCTCGATTCCCCTTCCCCCAATTTCGAGTCGCTGCTCGAAAGATTGTCGTCCTCCAGCTCCACCAGGCTCTTTTTTCCGCCCAAGGCGAGAGGCGGGGAAACGGAAGAGAACCGTCACCGTCGCGATTGTGGTTGCGTTGTTATTTATTTGTTCGTACTGTTATCCCGTCCACGCACTTCTCCAGATCGCTTCCCATCCCTCTTGGCAACACCACCACCACCACCTTTTTTGCGTCCTTACCTCCTTCTCCATCTGTTCCAGCTCCTCCTGGTCTTTCAAGAGCTCCTTCTTCAGGATCAAGGCTTTCGAGTCCAGCTTCTGCTCCGATTGGCTCAGCAACGCTTTCAGACGCTCAAACTCCTGGCTGGATTCATCCGCCAGATCCAGACGGAGGGAGGGAGTGCTCTTCCATTCCGGCTGCAACAAGGAGCTGGTGCCCAGCAGCTGGCTGAAGCCCCATTCTGCAGCCTTGGGGGAAAAGAAGATTTGGAAAGCAAGCAACCGCTTAGAGAGGGCTGGGCAGCAGCATATAAGCCTATTGCTACTGCCATTCATAAATCTCGCTAAAGAAAACTTGGTGGCTTGGAGGGGGAAAGAAAAAAAAACCAAAAGCAAACAGGTCCTGGCAGCTATCCAGGCGCGAGATAAAGAAGCAAAGAAAGAGAGGGCGGCTACCTCAATCGAAGTGCTCCCTAAAAACGTGGCCTGCCATTTTTGCAGCTGCTCCAGCTGTTTCTGCATTGCCTCGACCTCTTCCCGCAGGACCGCGATGACGGCATCCTTCCGGGTGCACTCGGCTTCGTAAGGAGCGAGGCGGGCCAATTCCTCTCCCATCTTATTCAGACTCACATCCTGGGAAGGGAACCAAAATTCCTCAGCCGAACGTCCCCCGCTTAATCTTAAATACCCACCCCCCACCCCGCGTCCAGATTTCCCACTGTTAGATCTCCACGGGACTCGGAAGGGGAACAAGCCCCGCCTGTTCCCTGCAAACTGCTCCCTTCACTAAAGGAAGTGTTGTAAACCGAGGACTTCCCGTGGAGTTGCCCCGCAAGACGTTTGTCTTTAATAAAAAAAAAAATCCTGATTTTAATAAACTTTGCCAGTCGGAAAAGGAGCCAGGCGACTCCCGATTTTGGGCCTTCCGTGGGCGAACACAGCTCTCTCTCCCGATCCTGTCCCAAAACATCTCCGGGGAAAGTCGTTCCTTCCGTTTGGCTGCCGGGTTCAAATCCTCACCTTCTCGTGAAGTACAGGGATGTACCATGGCATCTTGTTCCCGGAGCGGATTTTAATGTTGCTGGGGGGGACGATGCCTTCGGTAAAGCTCTTCCACTTGGGCAGCACGACTTCCGAGGACAAAGAGTGACAAACTGGGAAAGGTGGAAAGAGAGAGAGAAACGTCACTCAAAGCCAACCCGAAGAAGGCAGGCTGCTCCAAAAGGTTGTGGGGTGCCCCCTTTTGGTTAGGGGGAGGAAACAGAGGCTGGCCTATAGAAGAAAAGGGGGAGGAAACAGAGGCTGGCCTATAGAAGAAAAGATTTGTAACTCTGGGGTTGAACTGTGATGCTCAGTGAGTTGGGTGGCTTCCTTGCAGATGTTTCATGACCCAACTAGGTAACATCATCAGTGCTAGAAGGGAATGGGGGTTATGGAGAGGAGGAGGAGGAGGAGGAGGAGGAGGAGGAGGAGGAGGAGAGGAATAGGACGGTGGGGTCCTTGGTGCTCTCTGAGTTTGGTGCCTTTCTTACAGACGTTTCATGACCCAACTAGGTAACATCATCAATGCTAGAAGGGAGTGGAGTTGGCGGAGAGAAGGACTTATAGTGGAGTGATATATATAATTGAATGTAAGCGCTAATGTAGTTTTGTGTTCTGGGTTTAAAATGAAGGGGTTTTTTTTTTTATCCCCTTTATGTATAATATTTGAGTATTTGTTAAAAGTTAGTAAAATATCAAAACTAGGAAAAGTGTTTCCTCCCTTTAGGCATAAAATTAAAATTGAAATAATATAGAGGATTCTCTTAATGTGAAGAAAGTATGATAAAGATTAATGATTAAACAGAAGCATAGATTATTATTCCCCACAGGAAGGACCGATGCTGCTTTAATGCTATAAATCTCTCCTGGTTTTGGGAAGGTTCTGGGAAGAAAACCTTGTCACTGAAGCCAGACAAAGACACTTACATCTGATGCGACTTCTCGAGTCCCAAACTTCGGGATTTTGGATAAGGGAATTCCAGTCTTCCAGGGAGATCTGGGAAGTCAGACTCATGGTGCTGAGGTTGGATGGGAGATCCCCAGACTTTAAAATGCTGCTCTCTGCTGGGGAGAGGAATGGGGTGAGGTGGGGACAGCAAGGAGAGAGAATCCAGTTCTGACTCTTTCACGTCTGGGATGGTATTAACTGCCTTGGGCCGGGGGTTGGACTAGAAGACCTCCAAGGTCCCTCCCAGCCCCGAGATTCTATGTAATTCTAGCATTAAGTTTGAAAACTGTGGGTTCACACAGCACTAAACTACGGTTTGCATTAGCACGAAAAGTATACATGTAGTCCTTGAATTACAACAGTTCATTTAGTGGCAACACTTTAAAAAGTGACGTAGGACCTTTTTTTTTTTTACACGTACGACCCTCGCAGCACGCCTAGGGGTCATGCAATCAAAATTTAGACGCTGGGCAACTGCCTCGTATTTACGACGGTCGCAGCATCCCGGTGTGTGTGCATGTGTGTGTGTGTCTGAGACATGATTCCCCTTCTGACAAGCAAAGTCGATTAACAACCGGTTCTTAACTTAACTGCCGCAGCGATTCACTGAGTGGCGAGGAAAGGGGCAAAATGCATTTTCACAACGGTCTCGCCTAGCAAAGGGAAATTTGGGATCATAAGGACCCCTTTTACTGTGCGATTTCGCTGACCACCCGCCAAGCCGTGGGCGGGGGCATCATGGAGGCCAAGCAAGTGACAAGTCGATGATGAGTTTTACCGAGGGAGGCTGATGTGGCCTGGTGGCAATACTGAGGACATCCTGGCCGTTTCAGGAAGCAGCTCTGAAGCACCGCCGAGTCAGAAAAATCACTGGATACGCTGGAAGTCTTCCTCTGCTGCTCAGCCTGGGAGAGGAGAGAAAGTTAAGACTCAACTCCCTCCGCTTATTGGTAAGCAGGAGGTTTCTCCAACTTTAACCAAAGGACGAGCTGGAGACTGGAAAGACCCTGGAGAGTTTTCCTTCCTAGTGAAAAGGACTAGGGGGGACATGATAGCAGTCTTCCAGTATGTGAGGGGCTGGAGGGGGTCACATTATTCTCCAAAGCACCAGAAGGCAGGACAAGAAACAACAGATGGAAACTAATCAAGGAGAGAAGCAACCTGGAATTAAAGACAAATTCCCTGACAGTGAGGACAATTAACCAGTGGAACAGCTTGCCACCAGAAGTTGTGGGTGCTCCATCACTGGAGGTTTTTAAGAAGAAATTGGATAGCCGCTTATCTGGAATGGTATATAGGATCTCCTGCTTGAGCAGGGGACTGGACTAGAAGACCTCCAAGGTCCCTCCCAGCTCTGTTATTCTGATTCTGGATATTATTTTGGAGACCAAAGGAGATTTTGGAGACACTTGGAAGTGTTTTCAACTAAGCTACGGGATTTACACTACGCAGATTGTGATTTTAGGATTCGGAGCAGCAGGAAGACCTAGGAAATGGCGTTAACTGAGCAAACAGGTGGTCCTCGGCGTACAACAATTTGTTTAGTGATCATTCAAAGTTGTAACGGCACTGAAAAAGGTGACTTAGGACCGTTTTTCACACTTACGACCATTGCAGCATCTCACTTGGCAACTGGTTCATATTTCTGAGGGTCGCGGTGTCCAGGGGTCATGTGATCCCCTTTGGTGACCTTCTGACAAGGGAAGTCAAGGAGGGGAGCTGGGTTGACTTAACAACCTTGTTAATAATTCAACAACTCCAGTGATTCACTTAAGCACTGTGGCAAGAAAGATTGTAAAATGGGGCAACAGCTGTCTCGCTTAGCAACAGAAACCTTGGGCTCCGTTGAGGCCATAAGTCAAGGACTACCTGTATTAATACCTTTCCAAATATTAATACGACTAATGGCCCTTTTGCAAACCAAGCAGGAGGCATTGCCTACCTGTTTCTCATAATAAAGCCTGACCGCATGAAATGCTTTACTGGGGTGGATTTTCTCACTGACGGGACGAGTCCACAAAAGGGTCTGCTGTGGGGAACTCGTCTTCCGCAGCTCACTTATCCCCTTACTCATTAAGGTAGGGTTTTTCTCCATGATTGCAGAAACCTTGTTCTCTCTTCCACCTAAAAAGCCCTAGAAATAAATAAAAAAAATCAAGTTTTTAAAAATTATTGTGCACCATGAAGTTGTTATCGACTCCTAGGCAAATAAATAGATTTTTTTTTTTTACCCATGACCTGATCTTAAGAGGGGAAATAAAGAGTAGATTATCTTTCTGGCTGTATTTATTTCATTTCTTGGAAAGAAATGACTGCGATTTAAGGATAGATGGAGGGATAAATAGGTAGGTAGGTAGGTAGGTAGGTAGAGATAGATAGATAGATAGATAGATAGATAGATAGATAGATAGATAGATAGATAGATAGATAGATAGATAGATAGATAGATAGACAGACAGATATAGACAGACATAGATATAGATGATAGATAGATAGATAGATAGATAGATAGATAGATAGATAGATAGATAGATAGATAGACAGACAGATAGATAGATAATGGATGAATGGACGGAGACATCAGCAAACATCCCAAATACTCCAGTATGTATATAATATATATCAAATACATATATCAAATATATATAATTCACATATTATATAAAATAATAATATAGTAATAGAAATAGGAGTCAAAATGCAGGATTGGTAGCCAGGCTGAACTCTTCCTTTCTGGCGGCTTGAGGGGGGGGGGGGCTAATCCTTAGATTTGCCAGGCTGGGGCTTATGGGGATGGTAGTTCCCCATTTGCAAAAGCCAGCAGGTTGGAGGAAACCTGCTTACCTGCCCGAAAATAAACACATACAATAATGCTTAATATACTCTTGTGAATAAACCGCCTGTCATGGTAATTCACAATTGTGTAATAACGCACCAACTAGGCTCAAAGGCTCTCGGGCCTCCATTCAAGTAGGCTAACGGTTGCATAGCAACGTGGGAGGAAAAGCGACGCGCGGCGCGATTACGTCTTCTCCGCGACAGAGAGGCGCATGCGTAGTCGAGGATATAGCGGACGAGAAAGGGCACCTCCGAAGGCGCCATCTGATTGGGCGGCCCGGATTCCCGGGGCTGCGCGCATGCGCTTGAGGCTTGCGCTGGATCGGCGTGGGTTTTGGTTGGGAAGCTCCCGGGGATCGAAGGATCGCTCTTTCCGGGCCACTGGGTCCGGGATCGCGGCTTACCTTTGCAGGTAAGGCGGAGAGTCACCAGGTGCAGCTTATTCATCTCGGACCATAAAAATAATAATAATAATACTTGGATCAACTGCATCGGTTGAATTGCGGGCTGCCTTTTGCAAGAAGCTGCCACAATTGCACGGCATGCGCGGGGGGGGGAACTCCTCCCGTTGAATCAGCGCCTTGCAAAAAGCGAGTGGCTCCGCTTTCCCTCTTGCAGGGCTGCTTGCAATGCTGCAGAAATTCAACAGGTGCAGCTCGCTGCTTTGCAACCTGGGTGCAAGAAGTTACTTGTTTTCAGTGCTGTTGTAACCTTGAACAGTCCCTAAACAAACTGTCGTAAGTCAAGAACCACCTTTATTTATGTTTTTATATTTGTAGGGTTGATTTCAGTTTTTCAACTTTTAAGCTGCGTGGACTTCAACGCCCAGAATCCCCCCGCCAGCATTCTGGGAGTTGAAGTCCACCCAGCTTAAAGTTGCCCAGGTTGAGAAACATTGGTTGTGTGAATCGCCTCTCAGCTTCCTTGGAGCCTCTTTCCCTTCTGGTTTTAAATAAAAATACCATTTTGCAAAAACTTGGTTTTTTTAATCCCTCTGCTCTTTCCCAGCAGCCATCTGGACTCCGTTACCCTGGTTTTTTTCCCCCCTTTCTCTGCTGGAAAAGGACATCATGGTTCAACTAGGTAAGTGGCATTACAGAATGCTTTATATATCTCCATGCCCATACAGCGGGCTCCAACACATAGCAGTTATAGCAGGAAATGGAAGAGGGAGAGAACACAGGCTGAACCATGGTCATTGTTGCCGTTGTAACTTCAAACAGCCACTAAATGAATTGTTGTAAGCTGAGATCTAACTCGATTGCTGACTGAGGATGTCTGCCCCCAATTTCCTCCCAACAGGACGCCCCCTGCTGAAGAAGTACCGCAGTGTCCGGGTGGTCATCCGGCTATCCCTCGGCGGTTGCACCAACCGGCCTTTCTACCGGATCGTAGCCGCGCACAACCGGCGCGCCCGGGACGGCAAGTATCTGGAGCAGATCGGCTGCTACGACCCTCTGCCCAACCGCTACGGCGAGAAGATCGTGGGGATCAACTTCGACCGCTTCAAACACTGGTTTGCTTACGGAGCCACCTTGACCAAGCCGGTGGAAAAACTGATGGGTAAATGCACCCCTTTGGTTTGGATCACAGGTTGCCCTCGACTTAACGACCGCAGTGGAGCCTGAAAGTTCTGTCGTTAAACGAGACATTTGTTAAGCGAGACATTTGCCCCATTTTACGACCTTCCTGGCCACTGGTGTTAAGTGGATCCCTGCAGCTGATATGCTAGTAACCCGCTTATTAATTGAACCTGGCTTCCCCACTGACATTGCTTGTCAGAAGGTCACAAAAGGGGATCGGTCGTTAAGCGAATCACTGCAGCTGATAAGTTAGTCACAAGACCATTTCAATCAATCAATCAGAATAGAGCTGGAAGGGACCTTGGAGGTCTTCTAGTCCAGCCCCCTGCTCAAGCAGGAGAATCTATACCCTTTTCAATCAATCAGAATAGAGCTGGAAGGGACCTTGGAGGTCTTCTAGTCCAGCCCCCTGCTCAAGCAGGAGGCCCTAGACCATTATAGCGACTACGAGCGACTTACAAAGATGGGGAAGCCGATGGAATGTTGCAAGTCGTGCGATGTCTCGCTTAATGACTGCAGCAAAAGTGGCTGTAAAGTTGGGTGCAGTCATGCAAGGCCTTCCTCAATGGCAAAATTCCCGGTATGGCCACAATAACTCCTGGGCTCCCCGTGTGCTTGATATTTTTCCTATTACATTTGCAAATGATGCTCAATGCATGGAGTGATGCATTTCTTTAAATATATATATATATTTTAAATGTTTAGGTCTTTCTGGCTTTTTCCCCCTGCATCCGATGTCCATCACAAACGCTGAGCGGTTAAGGAAGAAAAAAGCCCAGGAGGCAGAAAAAGCAGCTGAAAAAGGAGGAGGAGGAGAAGAAGATTTGGAAGAAAAGCAGGAACATCAGCAAAACTGATCAATGGAGCGAGAGAAAAAAAAACCTCACAGCCCGTTGGAGACTGAAAGGATAATGTTGATTTTATTTTATTTTTTCCTTTTTTTAACCGCACGGCATTGTGACGTGCCACTACGAAACCTCGCCCCGAATTCAAAAGAGGCGCGTGCATCAAACAGCCTGCCTAGGAGTGCGCAGGGCAGGGTCTGCGCAATCTGGAACTCGGGGCTTCCTAGCCTAGTTCACGCGGTTCAATCCCAAATTCAAACGAAAACCCGCTGAGGTTTGGGTTCGAACGCCAGGAGACGGTTCCAAGCCGCGGGGACGGGCTTTGGCAGTTTTAGCTGATTTATAAATAAATTTTAATTTTCTGCAGTTTTCAATAAGGTGTATGGTAGCTGCAAGCAGAAATGTAGCTGTCTTTTTCAAGGGGGGGGGGAAGGAAATGCATTTTCCCGCAGTCGGAAATCTAGCATTAAGAACAGAAAAATGTTTTTTCTGAAATAGGGACATTTGAGACGGCAGCAGCCCCCGTCTTGGGGTCTTCCTTGGTGAGTGGACGATAGGCGCAGTAGTCACAGAGAAAGTCACTTCAGAAGCTTCGCAGGGGGCTTTGAGCCAGCCCAGCAGGGGTTTTGTAGTCATTTGTCGTGTGCATCGGCTGGCTGTGGGTGCGAGTTTTCGGATCCTGTTTCTATCACCACCACCCGGTTTTCCCTTCGGGCTTTCTCGGCTGCAAACACCAAGAGGTGAGAACGGAGCGTCTCTTCGGCGCTCGTCATTATGCGAGACGGATCATTCTCCTGTTGGAAAAGGAAGGAAAGAGTTTCAGGGAATCCCATCTCGTGCTATGTAACTAGTCCTCAATTTACCACAGTTCATTTAGTGACCAAAATTGCAACAGTACTGGAAAAAGCGACTTAACGATCATTTTTCATACTTAACGACCATCCCAGCATCCCCAAAAGTCATAAAATGGGGCAAAACTCGCTTAAGGGTCTCACTTAACAACAGAAATGTTGGACACGATTGCGGATGTAGGTCGAGGACTACCTGTGCTAGCTAAGGATGGGTCACCTTGTGGCGAACAAATTTAAGAAATCAAAATAAAACAATGGGATTTTGTAGTCCGAAACGGCCACGTTGGGGAAAACTAATTCATCCTAGTTAGTAGAACTTGCATGGAGCATTGCAGTCTTGAGTTTTACTGTGGTTTTTTTTTTAATAAAAGGGGGGGGGAACAAAACCACTTAACCGATACGGCCGAGACGAAGTTGTGGATCAAATAATAATCCGCGCCGCAGTGACCGTCTAAACAAGCCGGGATGTCGGGCGTCAAACGGGGAAAAAACGAAGTTCTTTTTTTCTGAAGGAAGTCAAAAATCTCCACCTCTTCTCCCCCCCCTTTGCAGGAAAGCTCGCCCTGGGGGGAAAAAAAGACGAGCAGAGAAAATAAATTATATTTTTCTAATTGCAAAACCACATTGGGGAGGGGGAGAAAGGGAAAATAAAAGGCTGGGTTGTAGGCTCAGGAAACTCCATGGAGAGTTAAAAGGAAGTTTTTCACTGGGAAAAAACGAGAGAAAATTTCTATTCCTGGCACAACAGCCCTATAAGGTAGGCCAGGCTGAAAGGCAGAAGTAATAAGCAGGGTTTATCTGGGTTGCGTTGCCGTCCTTACTTCCCCACCGCAATGATTAACCGCGAGCTGTGATGGTTTACAACAATATCTCTTATTCTTTTTGACTTGATTGATGGACTTCAATTCCCAGCTCGGCTGGCTTGGGAATTCTGGGAGTTGAAGTCCACAGGCCTTAAAAGTCACCCAGATTGGGCACCCCGTGATCATACCTGAACTAGCCACTTTTGCCTATCAGTCACACTTCCGGCTTTACGAGTGGGAACACCCCAGCCCATTGTGGTTTACACATTCCACCATGCTTAAAACAAACCAAGATTCGGTGCAATCTCGGATTCGGGAGAAATATTCCCATTTCCACGTCCATTTTTCAAATGCCCCAAATAGGCATTTCAGCTCTTAACCTTGGTTCCATAGATGGTGGTGGTTCGCTCCCCCAGTTTTTCCGTAAAAGCCACCATCGTGAACGCAGCCGTCGCCCCGCCTTCAAATTCCATATTGACCACCTGAAAAAAACCCATAAAATTTAAGTTCAAGGACTCTGTTGCTCCGGAAAAAACGACGGACGAACGCAAGTGCGTACCTGGTGGCTGACGACGTCGTTGTCACAATCGTAAATGCATCTTCCGTACGGGCCGAGTCGCAAGGCTTCGGTCAGCGTTTCTATATCAGACCCCCCGTTGCTGCAGACCACCGAGACCGGCCAGTTAAAAACACCCTGGGGTGAAAGGAATTAGCACCGCTGCAAGATTAGGGGAGATTTTTGAGGATTTCTGGGGTCCAGTTTCCCAGCTGACATTAAAGGAGATCTGGATTATTATTTTTTTAAAGGCTGCATGCTGAATTTACACATTGCATTCAGCCCCAAAAACCCAACACCCTGGTAATTAAATTTAATTTTCAATCCAATTAAAAATTCAATTAAATGGTATAGGTTCTCCTGCTTGAGCAGGGGGCTGGACTAGAAGACCTCCAAGGTCCCTTCCAGCTTCTCTTCTCTTTATTATTTCTATTCTATTCATTATTCTATTCTATTCTGTTCTTCTATATTCTCTATTCTGTTTTGTTCTGTTCTATATGTTATGATCCAGTTTACCTTTTCTGCACGCTCCAGGTAGATCTTCCGGGCAGAATAGGCACAATTTGATTCCACCGAACAGTCTAAGCAGCGAGTGCTAGCTCCTTCAGGCTGGAATGAAAACAAAATAAAAGGCAAATTTAATGAACTACCCAAGTAGTCCCCGTTTTATGACAGTTCCACTCCTATGCCACCCCATCAAACCAGATATAACGACAAACCTTGTTCTCTTTTGTGAAATGCAAGAGGTGTCCGAAAGAGGAAACTTGTAAACATCTGAAAGGACAGGAGAAAAAACAAAATATTTGAAGACTTAAGCACAGAGGTTGTGTCCAAGAGGACATGCAGTCCTCTACTTACGACTACAATTTCTGTTGCTACGTGAGACATTTCTTAAGTGAGTTTTGCCTTGTTTTACGGCCTTTGCTAGTCCTACCTTTTATTCCCCATCCAAAAATTGATCAGGTCGATATCGTGGCAGGATTTAGCCAATAAAGAGAAAGAACTTTCGCTTTCGTTTCTCCAGTTGCCCCGGACAAAGGAATGGGCAAAATGCCAGAAACCTATCTAGATGAATAAAAGGGGGGGAGGGGGGAAAAGGCAATTGATACCCTAGAAAGGCTGAAATTTAAAAAAAACAGGCATTTCGATGACCGTAATGCAGTTTGTCAACAAATGGAAAACTCATTCAACAACTGTCCTGCTTATCAACAGACATTTTGCCCTTAATTTTGGGTCATAAGTGAAGGATTACCTATATAGAAGATCAAAGCTATGGGGCAATTTATATTTGATGAGTTCCCAACCAGAATAAAACCAGTTAGGTAACGCTGCCTAGTGGTTAAGAGCGATTAATCTGAAAGTGGAACTTGGAGGGGGGGGGGCTTAAGGAGCATAAAATCTCAAAACTGAAAAAAAAATGTATTTAAAAAAAAATTAAACACGAGAAGGCGACACAACGGGAGCGAAGGACACACTTTTTACATAAAGTACATCATCTTAGAAAGAATTCTTACAGGTCCCAGATGTTGAATATGGCAAATGTCGCCAATCAAGCCAGCATCTAGCAATTCCTGAAAAAAAAAAATAGAGAAAAGCTTGGTTTCAATTTTTTTCTGTCTTTATTTATTTTATTTATTTTGTGGGATATGGGGTTCATGAAAGCTGTTCTATCCATGATTAGAACATCATTACTTGGGGCCTTTGGGAGCGAACGTTTGGTGGGGGAAAAAAAAAACCAAATTCAAATGCTGGTCCCTCTTATCTTTGTCTTAACATCGCCAGCCAAATCTGCCGTTGGAAAGAGAGACATCATACTGTCGAGACAAGAGAGGTCATCTAGTCCAACCCCATGTCCCCGGTTGGGTGCTTAAGAACACATCACCTTGATCTTCAGGGTGACTGGATGGTAACGGAGCACGTGGCACACGGCAAGGATAACATGATTCCTCTCACAGGCCCGAACAACCTCTTTGCAATCTTCTGCCGTCACCTAATTCATAAGCAAAGCGTTTTTTTAAAAAAATAAAATAAATAATAAAATTGTTACATAAAAATAATAAAATATTTTCATAAGCCCCAAAGTACTTTTGTTAACATTAGTAATAAATAACACCTTGCCAAAACTTACCGCCATGGGTTTTTCTAACAAGATGTGATATCCCTTTTGTGCAAAAGCTACTGCAGGTGCCTGACGAAAAGGAATAATAATAATAATAATAATAATAATAATAATAATAATAATAATAATATGAGCTTCAAATAAATTTGATAAAGAAAGCACAACTGCAAAGTATGGACAGAGCAAAAAACACCACCAAACACAGAAGAAGGACCATTAATTTTTTTTTTTTTTTTTTAAAAAAAAAAAAAAAAAAAAAAAAAAAAAAAAAAAAAAAAGATTGCATGGCTTCAAAAGTCTTTTTTTTTTTTTCTCTATAGGCGATTTTTTTATTTTCAGTTTCTGGTGGCAGGGATGCTCCCGGTGACACAAAAACCCCTGCAAAGTGCAATACAGAAAAATGACAATTAAAAAACAATAATAAAAAAAACAGAAGTGAGACCACCTTATGGAGTCTGTCCGGAGTTGTGATAATCACAGCGTCGGCAAATTTTTCCCGTTCCGCAGGGGCAATCCAGTCTTCAAAAAAGAAAAGCTGTTTGTATTCAAGGGATAAAAGGGGACGCTAAAAATATTTAGTCTGCTGCAGAAGAGATGCACAGCGAATTGGGGGATTCCTATGACCAGAAAATCAGAAGGGGGGCATTAGAGGTCATCTAAGTCAACCCCCATACTCAGGGCAAACTTCCCCCAAAATTGGCTCCTTTAAATAATTTTAATTTTTGTTAGTGATTTTTTAAATAATTTTTTTGAATTTGTTTTTTTTTTTTAATGGAATTAAAAAAAATATTTTAAAAGGAATCGGGTTTTTTTGCAATGGGGATGAGAGGGGCCATTTGAAGGAAAAGGAAGATTAAAATCCAGCAGGTCCCAACCGTCAAAGACATTTTCCGCTGGGATCTTGTGCGCGTCTTGTAGTTTTTTACGGACGATCTCTCGAGGATCAGCCACGCCAACCACCTGCAATGAAGAGAAATCAAGCACCATTTTAGAAAGCCTGTCTGTCTGCAGGCTAGGAACATCTGTCCGAATAGCCTGTGACTCACTTCTGGTCCTAACCGGTCGTAAATCAAGGACCAACTCTTCAAAAAAAAAATACACACAGCTGCTTGAGCGAGGGGTTGGACTAGATGACCTCCAAGGTCCCCTAGGAGTCTATGATTCTGAGATAGATAAGATACATGACAGACAGAAGGTAGGTAGGTAGGTAGGTAGGACTGAAAGGGAGGGAGGGAGGGAGGGAGGGAGGAAGGAAGGAAGGAAGGAAGGAAGGAAGGAAGGAAGGAAGGAAGGAAGGAAGGAAGGAAGGAAGAGTGAAGGGAGGGAGGGAGGAAACTTCTTGTATCCCAAATGCTGTTTTATTTTGTCACATTTGGAGGAATAATATTAAAATATGTCTATGGAGATTCTCAGTCATCCAGGTCATAGTCAACATATTAAACATTAAAACCTGTAATCCTGTTTTTAAATAAAATACAAAATATACATATGTGCCTTTTAAAGAAGTTTTTAAAAGGTTTGACTGAACATACCCACTGTCGGGGATTTTGCCGGATCTGTCTGAATGACATAAAATGTCTGCTCAAAAGAAAAAAGAAATATTAAGTAATAATTACATTAATCACCACCAGGATTTTACCTTCATGCGATCCGGGTAATATAAAGCATAGGAAGAATAATTCTTCCCTCGGTTTCCTGCGCCAATAACCAAGACGGTGATTTGACGAGACATTCCGACAGACCTAATCAATGAAAGAATGGGTTAAGAAAGCCTTTGGAACCATCATCCACTCCTTGTGTGGGATTCAGACATCAGGCTAGAAATCAGGAGATCCTGAGTTCAAGTCCTACCTTAGCCCTGAAAGCCAGCTGGGTGCCTTTGGGCCAATCACCAGGAGACGCTGAGTTCTAGCAAAAGGGTCTGGTTTTTTTTTTAAAGGGCCCCTTTAAAAAAAAGAGACGCCCCTTCCAAGATCCAAGCCCTTTCCTAGACAAACCAGGATCACCAATCTCTGTTTCCTATATAGACAAACCTGGACCACAAAACCTATTGTTCTTTTTTGCAAAAAATTATTCCTTGGCATTTGCAAGAAATTCCTTCTGCTTTCCGTGTTGTTTTCCCGACAGGATCACCCATTGCACTAAAAAATAAATTAAAAAAAGGAAATTACTCACCCATCAGAATAATGGCAGCAACTGTCTCAGATACAGACAATTAAGCAGACGCTGGCGAGGCCACGCCCCCCACGCCCCCCTCCTGGCTCCTCATTGGTGCGAGGCTCTTTCTGCGGAGCGCCGACGTCATGAAAACGAAAGGGATCTTGATTGGCCGGCAGAGTGAAACCCGAAAGCTGATTGGTTAGAACTTGAAACAGTTAAAAAGGCATCAGGAAGGGCGCCATTCATCGTTTTAGACTTTAAGTTTTAATTTTAATGTTAAATTTAAAATGTGCGTTAAGCTGGGTTATAACTATAATAAAGGTTAGATTTGATTTAATTTGAATTGATTTGGGCATGGGTATTTTTATTTTTTTTTGCAATGCTGTTAATTGCGGACAAAGAGATGGTGCATAATAATTAATTTTTTCCTCTAAATTAGTGTTTCTCTACTTCCGCAACTTTGGAGATGGGTGCACTTCAACTCCCAGAATGCCCCAGCCTGCCTTCTTTAAAGACTTCCGCTCCCAGAATTCCCTCTGGCAGCATGTTCCGGTATGAATCAGGAATTTTGCCCTCCTATTTCCGGAGTCAATAAAGGGAGTAGCCGCTCCGTGCAAGCCCTTCCTTGCGATCTAGAGCAGTGGGTCAGGCTAGATGATCTCTTGAGACCCCTACCACCTTTGACATTTTGATATTCTAACCCCAAAAGGGGGGAAAAAAAGACAGCAGCCATCTTGGATATTTTTTTTTAATTAGATATGCATCTGTGATTATCCTTCCCGCCCCCTCAAAAAAAAAAAAAAGAGGGGGAGCATGGCACACGGGCCCTGAATTGCTAATTTTTTTTTTTATTATTTTTTTGCCCTCCTTCATATGCTCAGCATCAGTGGTTGCTGTTCGTCAGTCAGTTCCTCCCCTGGGGGGATTTGGTAAAAGACGCAGAGCGAGGAATACAGGCAGCCCACGAAAGAGACCACGCTGGCGAAGTACATCACCCCGTTGGCACTGCCCACCGCGGCCGTTAAAGGACCCATGACGATGGAGACCAGAATCTGGGCCAGGAAATACTGACAGCTGAGGAGGGAGATGTCCACCCCCATGCCTCGCTTCGTCCCGTCTTTGCTGGTGCCGACAAACTGTTTCGCGAAGGACGAAAGAGAAAGGGGAAAAAAAAGAAGATTAAAAAGTTTAAAAGGTGGCCGAACTTCCTAGCTCCGTGCCTTGGATAACTGCACGGCAATAATAATAATTATAGAGAAAAAAATGCCTAGACAATACTGTAATTATAGAGCAGTGTTCCTCATCCTCGCCCACTTGAAGAGGGGTGGACTTCAATTCCCAGAATCCCCCAAGCAGCCATAATGATCCCAGAATTCTGGGGGTGGAAGCCCAGCTCTCTTCAAGCTTGAGAAACGCTACCATCGAGTAAAAAGTTAACTCATTTCTACACAACTTCTAAACGCTTAGAGCGTTCTTTTCTAAGCGACTCCCCTCTGAAAGAGGAGGGCCCTCTGTGCATGCCCAGAGACCCTACGGCCGAGGAATTTGAGCAATTGCAATACCTGTTTACTTTGATAGTAGTCACACAGCAAGGAATAAGGGAGCGTGCAGAGGGTGGAAAACAGCACTCCGTAGGTGACGCAAAGCGTCAGGATCACGTAGATATTCCGGGTCAAGGTAGCCAGACCGGTGCCGAGGCCAAAAACTAAATATGCTATAAAATACAGCGTGCGGATGCTGAAATATTCTTCCAGTTTCTCAAGGGAGGCTGCAAAAGGAAGGAAAGTCCATTCACGGCCTCAGCGTACGTAACCCAGCTCATTCAACTGGGAAACTGCAAACTGCAAATGCGTTAATTGCAAATAAATTATCCGGAACAAACCTATCTCTGAGATTTTCATTATGCATTTGATTAGATTATCCATGCTTTTTTTTTAAAGGAAGGAGAGGGGGGAGGGAGGGAGGGAGGGAGGGAGGGAGGAAAAAGATGAAGGAAGGAGAGAGACAAAAGAAGGAAGAGAGATGAAGGAAGGAAGGAAGGAAGGAAAAAGATAAAAGAAGGAAGGAGAGATGAAGAAAAGACAAGAAAGGAAGGAGAGAGATGGAGGGAAAGAAGGAATGAAAGATGAAGGAAGAAAGAGGAAGGAAGGAAGATAGAAAGAGATGAAGGAAGGAAAGACAAAAGGAAAGAAGGAGAGAGACAAGGAAGGAAGAAGAGAGAGGAAGGAAGGAAGGAAGGAAGGGGAAAAAAATAACCATAGGAACTTTCCACCGTAACTTCAGAATTAAACCCACCAGTGGAATAACTCTTCAAAACCTCAATGAGACAACCCTTAAAATGGGCGCAACCTCCTCTTTAAAGGACGCCTCTTGACATTACCGTGTCTGTAAAGTGGTATAGCCCTCTCAGAGGTCAGGACATCCTTCCCTGCTCCTGAAAACCCACCGCCTGATTCCCCCCTCCCCCGTGTCATCCCCACTTGCGTCGCCCAAATCGAAAAATCCCACCGATTACCCGAATACAGGGCCGCGCTGAACGCATAAATGCACATGCCCCAGCACCCCATGGTGACGCCGGCATTGTATCTCTGGCGCTCGTCTGAATCCGGGGGGGCTTTGGGGTTCCCCTGGTAGACCACCTCTCCCATGAAGTCGGTGTAGAACAGCAGCATCCCTTCAAACGACAGCCAGCCTGAGAACGGGATCAGATCACAAGAAACACGTCAGAAGAAACAGATCATCAGAGATGGGTAGAAAAGATGGTTTCCCCCAAGCTACGTTTTTCAAATGAGAATCCTTCCAGTCCTTGATGACCTATGCTTTCCCCCCCCCCAGGCACAAACAAACCAGGATTTACCAGCCACAATACACCCAGGGCCAACCCACATCCAAAAACCACTTTAGGACTTAGCTTAACCTACCGGTTGGCTGTTGTGAGGTTAAGCAGGTGAGAAGGAAAAAGGAGAACCGCAGAGATCTCTTTGCCCTCCTAGAGCTACTGTGTTTCTCAACGTCCGCCATTTTAAGAGGCGAGGACTTCAACTCCCAGAATTCCCCAGCCAGACATGCTGGCTGGGGAATTCTGGGAGCTGAAGTCCTCGCCTCTTAAAGTGGCAGAAGTTGAGAAACTCCGTCCTAGATGAACAAAAAAAAAAAATCAAACCAAGGTTGGAAATAATCTTTTCTTTTTTCTTTTACCTAGGAAGTGGTTGATGCAAAGGTTGCGAAGGACTTTTGGCATGTGACAAACGGTGGAACACAAAAGCTTGATCGACAGGGGCTGTTCGAAGACTTCGTTCGAGCCGTTCAACTCGCTCTCGTACTTCACCCCGTTCAGCAAAATATTTGCTACCTGCATCCAAAAACCGGTGCTGGATCAGTTCAAAAGGGGCGCACAGGAAGCTCACAAACCACAATGCAGTGTGCCCCCAAATGAGAATTACAAGCAAGGCTGCTTTTCCAGCTCACCTGTTGGCTGAACGTGACATTCCTTCGCCGAGAGCTTTCTGGAAGGTTCCCGGTGATGATATCCGGGATGGCCAAAGTCTGCGGCCGTTTCAGGATCCCCGACGAACGGGGTTTGATAGCGTCCAAGGACCCCACCCTCAGTCCTTCCCTGCCATTTTCCCGGCTCTCCAGCGCAGCATTTTCAGGGCAATTAAACTCCTCTGGAGCTCTGGGCAGGCTGACCCTGACCCCCTGCCCTGGCAAGCTTCCGGGGATGGACAAGTAGGCGTCAGTCCCACTGGTGAAGCAGTCAATGAGGACGCTGTCGATATTTGAGGTGCCGAAGGAGGAGGCGAAATCGTTCAGCCCTGTCAGAGAGCTGTCCCAGCTGATCAGGCTCCCGTACCGCGGAGTCAGTGGGCTGAGGGGAGACATGGGACTGCTAAAGTTGGCGTACACGCGGACCGGGTTTTGGGACCCCGCAGAGCTGTCGGGGGGACACTCCTCGAACAGCAGCGGGGGAGAGGGCGGGAGCGTCAAACTGGGGCTCTTCATGATCTTCTTCTGCTTGCCGAAAGACGGCAAGGGCTGTTCGGGGATGCTGACCAAAGTCAAGATGGTGGCCAGCACCAGGGTGATTGACGTAAAGATGTAGATGACACGCAGCTGTCCCCCCACGGCCTTCCCGAAGGCGGTGCCGTTCCAGTTAATCCCTCCGACGACGTAGCCGAAGCCACCGCCGAGTCCTGCGAGGAAGGAAGCAAAGTCCGGGTCAGTTTTCTTTCTGGATCTTTAGAAAGAGGCAGATTCTTTTTTCCAGTAAAGGAAAAAGAGGCAGCTGCTTTGAAGAGTTCCCAACATATGGATGCAGCTCTTTAAAGCAAATGGATGCAGCTACTTTAAAGAGTCGTAAACAGTTGGATGCAACTATTTTAAAGAATTGCAAATAAATGGATGCAGCTACTTCGAAGAGTAATAAAACAAATGGAGGCAGCTACTTCGAAGAGTAATAAAACAAATGGAGGCAGCTACTTTAAAGAGCTGCAAACAGGTGCCTGATTCTTTTGCCTTAAATCAAAGCATGACACGACTGGCTCTGAATTCGAGAAACTGAGTCTCCCCAGTGGGTTTGGCTTTACGACTGTTGGGAAACATCTAGCAACGACTCAAGAGCCAGGCGTTGTGGGGAACTTACCGGCTAAAAGAGCATGGATGTTGAGCGCCCGGTCTTGATCCGCCGGGCGACAGACGTCAATCATGTAGGCATGGCTGGGGTTGTCAGCAGAGTCGGCACAGAAATCCATCAAGATGACCCCGCAGATGGTCAGCGCGATGCCCCATTTGTGATTGTTGCCTGTGTCGGAGACGGCAGTGCCGATATCCCGGCCGTTCAGCATCAGGGAGAGTCCCACCAGCGCCCCTGCAAAGCAGGCAGAAACGTCCACCGGAAGAACCGTACAATCACGCAGGCAATGGGCCATAACGCCCCCATTCCCACAACCACCCATTTCTGCAAAGCTTGTTATGTTGCACCAGGGGTTAATTCATGAGGGTTTGTTACGCAAGTGGTAACCAGAATCAGACTGAAAATGGATAGGCAGCTGATGTCACAACTCAGGTCAAATGATGCCCTGGTCGCTGTGACATCACTGTGACGTCATTGTGACCCCTCTAGGAAGGCTAGCGGTTGGCTTCTCTCTTCTTCTGACGTCGCTTCTCTCTTTCTCTACCTCCAAATCCTTCTACCTCTCTTTTCTTCCAGATGTCAGTTTACGCACGCTCCCTGGGTGGATTCACACAATCCAGAGAAGCAAATAACTCCAAGCAGGGCGCCCGTCGTGCAAAAGTGCACGGCATTCCCCTTCCCCCCCTTAAAACCCCTTCCCCAGAAGGACCCTTTGACCTGCCCAAGGCTTACATCTGCCATAAATACGGAAACATCTTTTCTTCCACAAAATAAGGATCAGAATCAGGCTACAATTGAGCGACACCTTCCCTGCATAACTGACGGGCAGGAGCACATCTCCAAACCGGCTAAAAGCAATAAGCCAATCGCATCTCCCCGCAAGCAGAAAGGTAGCATGTCGGTATTTTAACTCAGACTTTCTTAAATGGGATATAGCTTTCTTGAGTGCAGGGAGTTCCCCCCCCCTCCCCAATTACCGATTGCCAGGACGAGGATGAAAGGTCTTCTCCGACCCATCGGGGAGGTGCAACGGTCACTCCAAGCCCCCAATAAGGGCTGCAGCAAGAAACCTGGGATGACAAAGGAAATTGGGGTCAAGGGACTTGTCTGTCCGTGTTAGTAGACGTGTTTTTGATGGATCCTTGTTTAGGCTGTTATTTATACTCAGCAGATCCCACCTCCTTCTGGCACTGATGATGTTACCAAGTTGGGTAATAAAACGTCTGCAAGAACACAAGCTCAGAGAGCACCACAGTCATCGTCGTCCTCCTCCTTTTCCTCCTCCTCCTCCTCCTCCTCCTCCTCCTCCTCCTCCTCCTCCTCCTCCTCCATGCAAAGCAACTCCCTTCTAGCACTGATGACATTCTCTAACTGGGTCATGTAACGTCTGCAAGACAATGTATGCTCAGAGAGCACCAAGGACCCCACAGGTATCCTCCTCCTCCTCCTCCTCCTCCTCCTCCTCCTCCCTCTCCTCCTCCTTCTCCTCTCTGCAAACTCCACTCTCTTCCAGCACTGATGAGGTTGCCTACTTGGTTCATGAAACGTCTGCAAGAAAACCACCCTGCTCAGAGAGCACCCAGGACCCCACAATTCAACCCTAAGCTGCAAATATTCTCTTCTGTCAGATAGAATCTTGAAAGATCAGCCCAGTTCGCCACTTCTCACATCAAAGAGCATCAAGATGGCTTAATCTAGAGCCTCCTTCTCACCCTGCCTCTTTTCCCGGGGCGTAGTCGCTGGTTACTTTCTCCCTAACAGCTCTTCTTCCCAAGGCTCTCCTGACAAGAGCCGAGAGGTGGGATCTAACCGTCCTACGCGGGAAAAACCCCACGGCATTTTGGACTTTCCAGACCCCCCCCCCGTCCCCGATTTTAACTGCCTCACCCAGGATCGGACTGATAAACCACACCATCCCGTACAGCTGATCGGGAAGGCCCATCTGCAGCAGGGCCGGCGTGACGAAGGCCGTCTCCATGGCGTAGCTGAACTCGATCCCGAACAAGATGAACCCGTTGAAGAGCAGTTTCAAGAAAGATCTCTCCTGGTGGATCTCTACGAAGGGGGCCCAGTCCTTCGGGCAGGGGGTGTTGGGGGGAGGAGGCGGGGAGGGTCCGACCGGTTTCCTCCGCTTCGGGTGCCTTTTGAAGTTGTTGGCCCGATGGCTGATGTGCCGGGGGACGGAGCCGGAATAATTCACCACTTGAGTCCTCCAGAGATCCGGAGAAGAGACGGTAGGGAAGAGCAATTCGCCGGACGGACTCGTGAGGACCGTCGGACCGCTCATGTTGGACTTGCTGCAAGGAGCAGACATTGTGCGTTTACTTGTCGGGGACGACCTGGCTGGGCCCAAAAGAGGGAGAGGTAAAACGTGTCAGCAGTCTCGAATCCCTGCGCTCCCAATAAGGCATTTGAGACCAGCCTTCAAATTTGGGCCGGAAAGTTAAGCTCATCTCCCTGACATGCTAGATTTCTAATCGCGGGGAGAGCTACTTTCACAGAGCCATCTGCCATCTGCCAAAGATTTTGATTTGGGAAGCTGATCGATGGAGATCCAAGGAAAAAAGACTGCCCTAGCTAAAGGGACCGTTTAAATTTGGGCGGAGCATGCAGTGACAATAATGAAACATTTTCTGGCTTATTCTACCAAGCGCCTGAGAGAAGCAATCTGGAAATAAGGAGGAATTTCCTGGCAGTGAGGACAATTGACCAGTGGAACGGCTTACCACCAGAAATTGTCTAAAATGGGATAGGGTCTCCTGCCTGAGCAGGGGGTTGGACTGGAAGACCTCCAAGGTCCCTTCCAACTCTATTATTCTATGCTCGATGGCTTGCCACTGAGCGATGGGGAAAGCTTCCTTCTGCTCAGAAATCTAAAATCAAGAGGACTAGAAACTTGGGGAAAAAATCAGCACAGGGGAGCAAATGCAGGGCATCTCCCTCCTGGCCTTAACAAGCAGTTTTAATTGGTGGGGGGGGGAAGGGGATTGAGGGAAATCATGGCCCATTTAGGAAGGTGGGAGTCTGGATACGGGAAACCCCCCCCGTCTCTCCCTTTGTCTCCCCCCCACCAGCCAAGGGGATGGGGGAGATGCAGCTACCGGACGGACAGACGGACAGATGGATGGAGGCTTGGCTCCTGGATCCTCTGCAGGGCCTGGAGGCGAGGCGGTTGGGTACCAGATGTGGGGAGATCTCACCTGGATCACGAGGGATGAAGGAGCATCCTTGGGAGACGGGACCTGGATTCCTGCAGCTCCGCCTGGAAAGATCAGGGGTCCAGCTCCCCTGCTCACTTCATCCGCCCCCTCCCCATAAGGAAAGCTAGGGGTTCAGGCTGGGAGGTGATGTCACCAGCCTCCGCCCTCCTCTGCTCTCCCCCCCCCCAGTTCCGCAGACACCCGCCCACTTGCTCTCCCCCCCTCCTCTTCTTAAAGGGACAGGACGGCAGGAAAGCTCATCCTCTCTGCTTTTAGCTGATGGAAGTTGGGGGGGGGAGATCCAAATGTGATCTATGAAATAAATAAAAATATGGTTTTTTTGCCAGGCTAAAGGAAGACGTCCAGCTTTGGCTGGGAAAGGAGGCTGTGCAGCATTGTCACCCTGTGGAACTCACTGCCACAATAAAATAAAATAAAATAATAACAAAAAAATGAAATAAATAAAATAAAATAAAATAAAAAAACAAAATACAATAATAATAATAAAAAATAAAATAAAATAAAATAAACATAATAAAATAATGAAATGAAAAATATAAAATATAAAATAATAATAAAATAAAATAAAATAAAATAATAAAATAAAATAAAATAAAATAATAAAATAAAATAATAAATAAAATAAAAAATAAAATAAAATAAAAAATAAAATAAAATAAAAAATAATAATTAAAAATAAAATAAATAAAATAAAATAAAAATTATAATAAAATAATGAAATGAAAAAATATAAAATAAAAAAAAATAAAGTAAAATAAAATAAAATAAAATCTGGGAAATAATACCTGCATCCAGGACAGTCGGGTACAATGTGCAAATTTAGACCCACTGATCTTTTCATCCTTTGCAGTTTCCCCTCTTCCATTTTCCAACCAGTAAAATCTCCTTAGGAAACTAAGCAACAGATTTCCAATTCATTTTTATTTTTCTTTCAGTCCACTGACATTCCAGAAACCTAAGACAGATTTCTCCTTTTCAACCGATGCTTGCTTCTTCCATCCTTCACAGCAGACCAGGTCCAGTACAGAGACATGTTTTGCTTAGCAACAGAAATATTGGGCTCCATTGCAGTCATAAATTGAGGACTACCCCACCGGGTTCAACATAGGCAAATTGTTATGTTCCCCCCCCCCCAAGCTTAGAGTAGACAGAAAGACTGGAACAATTTTCTCTTTTAAAGCATCTCCCGTTGCCCTCCCCAAATGCCAGGATGCGAGAGACGGGATCTCCGAACGCCGATTCGTACATCAGACGCGGGAAGCGACGGCGTACATTTTGGAAGTTGATCTCTGCAAAGTTGGGGGGGCACCACGAGACTTCCTGCCCAGGTCAGCTCCTGTTTAACGACCAGGAAGCAAAAGTCAGATTGCAACGGGATGCAAAGGCAACATCTGGGTTGGCTAGAATAGAATAGAATAGAATAGAACAGAATAGAATAGAATAGAATACCTGTAGAATAGAATAGAATAGAATAGAATAGAATAGAATAGAATAGAATAGAATAGAATAGAATAGAATAGAATAGAATGTAGGGACAATGTCTATCTACCCATTTCACTGACCTGTATAGGAACAATGAAGACAGCACGACAGGATAAGGCAGGCCACCAAATTTCCCACCGAGCCAATCAATCCCAGCCAGCAAGACCACCCAAAGTCCTGGTGGGCATCCAGAAAGACGTTGTGAGGCACGTGGGCAACCCTCTCCAGGTAGGCGTTGACGGCGTAGCAGAGGGAGCCCACCAGCCCCAGCGCACCTGGGCAGGTACGTCAAGAAAAACGACCATTGTTATTAGTCTCGCTTAGCAACAGAAAGCTTGGGCTCCGTCGTGGCGGTAAAACAAGGGCCAGCTGTATAACAAGCACGATGTATGCTTACCTCCGGTCCCGAGTGCCAATCCAGCCACCGAGTGCATCTTCTGTTTTATCTGTGGCTCATCCTGGAAGATTTTGATGCAATCCAGACCTCCCGCCAAGAGCACCAGGGCGCAGCCCGAAAGCATGTCAGCAGTGATCAACAAAGCTCTCGTCACCACAATTTTCACTGCCGGGGAGCAAAACGGTCAAGTTAACAGAAATAACAGGGCTGGAAGGGACCTTGGAGGTCATCCAATCCAACCCCCTTCTCAAGCAGGAGGCTCTAGATCACTTCAATCAATTAATCCAGGGAGAAAATGTTTGGCTGAATTGCTGGAAAAATAGTTGTTGTTGTTGTGGTTGTGTCGACCGCATTGTTCTGAACGGACCGAAGAATGTTGTGTGTTGCGTTAAGCCACTTACTGGGGTGTTCTGCTAAAATGGAATCGAACTGATCGCAGGTCTTAATGCCGTCCTGCAGGTTCGTGACGCACTTCCGCCAGAGTCCTTGGCATTTGTGGCTGACCTAAGAAAAGAAAGGCGATTGGCTTAAGCTACAGGTAGTCCTCGAATTACGTCCGTCGGAAGATACGACGGGCTTCCCGAAAGTTACATCGTGATTCAGGTTCGCCGACATCCAGACCCTTCCAGTCCCTGGTCACATCATTGCCTTTTGCGATGCTTGGCAAGGCCGCCGGCAGCATCCTACGGTCATGTGATCCCGATTGATGATGATTTGGGTAGAAACCAATCACCAGGAGACGGGGAGTTGTAGTCGCAACTTAGCCGTGAAAGCCGGCTGGGTGACATTGGGCCAATCACCAGGCGACTGGGAGTTCTAGTCCCACCTTAGCCATGAAAGTCAACGGGGTGACTTTGGGCCAATCACCAGGAGACTGGGAGTTCTAGTCCCGCCTGAGCCATGAAAGCCGGCTGGGTGACATTGGGTCAGTCACCACGAGACTGGGAGTTCTAGTCCCACCAGCCTCTCAGCCTTCCCTACTTCCCATTTAATCCAGGGGAAAAAAAACCACGCTTCTATGGGACTTTTTCAGAGGAAGAAGGAAGAGAAGATAGAGAAGGGAAAAACAGATTTCAGGTACGCACACACACACAAACACACACTCAAAGACACACAGACACACAAACACACGCCGTTGGCGTTTTCCTGACACTGACCTCCAGGCTATCATCGGCGTTCACGATCCAGCAGTCGGACCAGGTCGCTGCCCCCAGGAACACGGTGGAAAGCAGAGCCACAAAAAAGCACGCCAGCTGCAAAGCGGCCGCCATTTTGGCAGAACTGGAGGAAAGCAAAATAAAGCTTTTAACAGAAGAAGAGGGATGGAAGGGACCTTGGAGGTCTTCTAGTCCAACCCCCTGCCCATAGCGATATTAATAGAAGAGCATTCCCAACGTTGTTGGAGGATCAATTTTAAAAAGCGGGAGGTCATTTAGTGTAACCCACTCTCCACCAAGGAGTATAATTATTTATTTTGAGCATTGGGTAAGCCTGTCCATTGTGTTTAAGTCATTATCGTGATACAGTCAGCAGGTTCAAAGCTCTTTCTCTTACTCTTTCTTTCTTTCTTTCTTTCTTTCTTTCTTTCTTTCTTTCTTTCTTTCTTTCTTCTTTCTTTCTTTCTTTCTTTATTTTTCTTTCCTGCCATTTTATTTTTTTTATTTTTTTGCTGGCATGTT
>NW_015387071.1:240589-302935 GCF_001527695.2 Protobothrops mucrosquamatus
TCCTTCCTTCCTTCCTTCCTTCCTTCCTTCCTTCCTTCCTTCCTTCCTTCCTTCCATTTTCTATGGCTGAGCAAAAATACAAAGAAACAAGAAAGAAAGAATTTGTGCTGAAAAACAAGTAAAAAACTTACCTTGACAATGGATGGGCGGTCCAGGAACCTGCTCCGCTTTGTAAAAAGATAGGCTATCTGGACTCCATGCCCCCAATTTTGGGGTAAATCAATCCAATATCTTTATGAATTAGGGGTAAAGATTTGGGCCAGGGAAACCAGATGAAAAACCAGCCTTCAGAATTTATTTCTGAAATCAAAGTGGTCTTTTCATTTAAGGCTGCCCGCTCTCGTGATCGAAATGATTCGAATCGGGGGGGGTTAAATGTTGCTTTTTATGTCCGTCCGGCTTTGGGATTTAAGGGCTGATGGGCTCCCTCGCAATTAAAATGCTTATGGGTCAGGAAGCACCCAGGTGGACGCTGACATCTTCAAAAACTTGGCACGGGAAAAATCAACTCTGTGGTTACTCCATCTGTCATGTTTTTGAAGGCACAAGGGGTGTGTGTGTGCTGGGCTATTAATCATTCCAATTAATTTGTCTCAAAAGAATAACAACGGGGGCACCTCTTATACAAAAAATGGAAGATTTTGAAGAGCGACTGCGTGGCGGGCTGCAAATCTATTTTTTTTTTTTTGAAATAGCAATTTTCTTAAAAATTATAATGAAAAAGGAGAAAAGCTCAATCCGTACAGGTCCTCGACTTTCGTCAGTTCATTTAGCGACCGAAGTTACAACGGGACTGAGAAGAGTAACTCGAAAGTAACTTTTGATCACGTGACCCTGGGGGTGCTGCAACAGTCATAAGTGTGAGAAACGGGCGTAAATGGAACGGCCACTAAACAAACTGTTGTAAGAACTAGATACTAGCTGTATCTTTGCAAGAGGGCGTAAAGCAATCTCCAAACGTTATTCATTGGCGGATTGAAAATATTTCCACCCTTCTTCCCGTTAAAAAATATCACAGCATGTTGCTGCGATGCACAATAAGGCTTTGTGAGTGCCAAAACGAGAAGTTTGAGCTTCACTCTTGCAGAATTTTTTTTTTCTTTTAGAGAGGAAAGTCTCGCCCAGTCCAGCAAAATCCCAGCTGGATGCCGAAAACCCCAGGAGAACAAACTTTGCAGCCTTCCACTCCAGCTGTTTCTTTGCAGCTTCAGTTTGTGCAGAAAAATTAGATTAATGAGGGTTTCCTGTAAGCGCCCCGGTCCCACCCCCCATTTTTCCCCAAAAAAATTTAAAAAGAGGTTGGGTTGAACAACCACGTTTGAAGAGCAGCCTGGCTGATTTCAGGAGTCTCTGCTACTGAATAAGAGACTGCAGAGTTGGAAGGGACCTTGGAGGTCTTCTAGTCCAACCCCAGCTCAAGTAGAAGACCCTAGACCATTTCAATCAATCAATCAATCAATCAATCAATCAATCAATCAGAATAGAGCTGGGAGAGATCTCAGAGGTCTTCTAGTCCAACCCCCAGCTCAAGTAGGAGATCTTATACCATATCAATCAATCAATCAATCAATCAATCAATCAATCAATCAATCAATCAATCAATCAGAATAGATCTTTTAAGAGTTGCCAACGGAAATGTTTTAAGAAGACCATCTTACAGTACAAAGCGACCGAATACAAGAATTTATTGACTCATTTATTTTTAAAAAAAGTAGAACATGATCTCATCAAATGGGGCACACACACAAAAGTTAAAAAGCGGTTTTATTCTACCAAAAACGGCGGTTTCCTTTTCTGCCTTTCACTTCCCCCCCACACAAAAAAAGACACCCTGAATGTTGGAAAACTAATTTTAAGTTTAAAATTATTTTAAGATCTTTACTACCACCTTCTTGGGCTTCACATATCGGAAGGTGTTATACGCACTGGTTGCCCCTTTTGACGGGGGGCCTGAAAAAAGGGAAAAAAGGGGGGGGAAACAGAAAAAAAAAGAGGGCTGTTAGTTGCAAAACTATAAATGCGAGGAAAGCTGTGTTTGTGTGTGTGTGTGTGTTTGTGCACACCCACCCTGCCATTTTTTGCAAAGCTGGGGGGGAAGGGGGGAGGGGCCCAGTGCTTTCCCAGGCGTGAATTGGGAAGCCCACCGACCCCCCCACTTTCCTGTACGAAAAGCAACCCTGAGACTTGTAAAAAGGGAAGTGTACCCAGAGGCCATCTAGTCTGACCCGCCCTCCTTCCGAACTGAGAATGGCACACAGGTTCTACGTGTCCAGCCTCCTCCGGGAAGGTGTCCCCACCGGGTCACGCGGGAAGAGATCCAAGCAAGGGGGGGGCCTTAGACGTACTCTCTCGTTGTCGTGGTTGTCGAAGGTTGCGACTGGCGGTAATATTGCTGCTGCCGCCTTTCCTCCGGTTTGGGGCAGGAGCAGGAGAGGAAACTGCCCCCCAGGATCAGCAAACTGGCGGCCGACCAGCCCACGAACAGAGCGGGTCCGAATTCGTACCTGGAAGAAACCGGCTTCGTTAAAAACAGAACCAGGTTCTAACCGGGATCCCACCAATGCTGGTTTGTTATCCCGCGGACTGGATGGCCTGTTTTGACTTCTGAGAAAGCTAATTCGTGGCCGTGTTATTTTAAAAAAGAAAGAAAAAGAGAAAGAAAAGAAAAAAAAGCTCGGGGCACGGAAATTCCGAATTAGGAAACTTAGGGTTAGAAAAGGCGATCCAGACGCAGGCCCAAAATGGCGCCTCTACTCACTTGGCATTCATGGGGGTGCCGGGGTTGAAGAAATCGTAGGTCACGCGTGAGGCGTACCACGAAACGGCCCCGGCTGTACACAGCCCTGCAAGAGAAAAAGATAAAAGTGTGTGTCTGTGTGTTGGGGGGGGGGGGAAATCCTTCCTTCCTTCCTTTTCTCTCCTTCCTTCCTCCTGTCCTTTTCTCTTTCCTTCCTTCCTTCCTTCCTTCCTTTTCTCTCCTTTCTCTCCTTCCTTCCTTCCTCCCTTCCTTTTCTCTCCTTCCTTCCTCCTGTCCTTTTCTCTTTCCTTCCTTCCTTCCTTCCTTCCTTCCTTCCTTCCTTCCTTCCTTCCTTCCTTCCTCCCTTCTTCTCTCCTTTCTCTCCTTCCTTCCTTCCTTTTCTCTTTCCTTCCTTCCTTCCTTACTCCCTCCCTCCCTTCCTTTTCTCTCCTTCCTTCCTCCTGTCCTTTTCTCTTTCCTTCCTTCCTTCCTTCCTTCCTCCCTTCCTCCCTCCCTCCCTTCCTTTTCTCTCTTTTCTCTCCTTCCTTCCTTCCTTCCTTCCTTCCATCCCTCCCTCCCTCCCTCCCTCCCTCCCTCCCTCCTTCTTCTCTCCTTCCATCCCTCCATCCCTCCCTCCCTTCTCTCTCCTTTCTCTCTTTCCTTCCTTCCCTCCTTCCCTCCCTCTTCTCTTTCCACCCAGCAGCACAATTCCTTCAAACACTCCCACAAGAGGAATTTTGTTCCCTATTTCACCCCCACCCCTGACCAGAATGTGGATGCAGGTCCCTCCCTCCTTACAAGAATTCCATAATATCTTTATTTTGGCCCTTGACCAGCACAGGGTAAAGCCTGAGATCAACAGACAATGCCTTTTCCCGTCCTCCCTCCCTCCCTTCCCCTGCTTCCTTTCCTTTCCTCTTTCTTTCTTTTCCTTTCCTTCCCTTCCTTTTTCTCCTCCCTTCCCTTTCCTTCTCCTTTCCTCCCTTCCCTTCTTTTTTCTCCTCTGTTCCCCATTCCTTTTCCTTTCCTCTCCTCTCTTCGCTCCCTTCCCTTCCCCATTCTTTTCCTTTCCCTTCCCCTCTTTCAGCCTTTTTCTCTCTCTGTCTTTTTCGTTTCCTGCCCTTATTTCTTCCTCCAATTAATTGATTTTCAGGCTAGGTGTTTTTTTGGTTTTTTGTTTTTTAAATAAATGCTTCCAAATTTTCCCTTACCAGCCAGGAGGAAAAGGACGCCTCCCAAGACGGCAATCCAGCTTTTAGCCACGGGATTCTGGTCTCCCACTTTGGTACACTTCATGCCGGTCACGCTGACAATCGTCCCCACAAAGCCCAGGAGGATGGAGACCACCATCAGGGCCCGAGACGTCTGGATGTGAACTGCAAGGCAAGGCAGCGTTGGATCACGTGCAGAGTGGAAAAGCGGCGAGAACGTGCCAGGAGGGGGGGGAGCAGTCAATACAGGTAGTCCTTCATTTACGACCGACCACAAGGGAGCCCCCAAATTTCCTGTCCCTTCCAAGCAAGACAGCTGTTGCCCCGTTTTACGACCTCCCTTGTTGTTAAGTGAATCACTGCACTTGTTAAGTTAGCCACGCGGTCGATAAGCGAATCAGGCTTCCCCCATTGGCTTTGCTGGTCAGGAGGTCGTAAAAGGGGGCATTACGTGACCCCGGGACGCTTGCAAAACCGTCGTAAACACGAGTCAGTTGCCAAGCGTCTGAATTCGGAACACGTGACCGTGGTCGTTAAGTGTGAATAATGGTCACATGCCCAGGCGACGAGAAGTTTGGTAAAGAAATAAAATAAAAATGAACAGCTAAGGCACATCCCTCCCCAATCCAATTTTTCAAGGATTATCCTGGGGAATTTTAGGTTCTTAAAGACACCCACGCCTGGGAGTTTAATTGGGAAAAAAACCCCAAATTTATCCAAAAGAGTAAGAAGAAGACCAGATAATTTTTTTCCTCCTGGGTGGAAACCTCCCCAAACCTCTCCGAAACCATCAGATTTATTTTGGCAAAAACTTGCAGGGATCCACGCCCGTCTCCCACCCGGGGCATTCCTGTTCCACGCCGCTCCCTCGACCGGGACATCCTCGCCCAGCCGGGCAGGACCCAAGTCAACAGAAACGAAATTCTTCCAGGAAAAAAAGAGAAACATTTTTTTTTAAAAAAAAACCCAGGTCGGGAAGCCTTTGGAGCTGAGCACAAAATCCAAATATTCTCACCGTGGCCAAACAAGCCGCGGGAGACAGATTTTGAAGGCGCGAAAGTTTCACGCGTGTCGGAGCTCCGTTCCCACGACCCGGGTTAAAAAGAAAAAGAAAAGAAGGAAAAAAAAACAGGTCGGGAAGCCTGAAAGACTGAAGCCTTCGGAGCCGAGCCAAAAAAAACCAAATTTCCCCGCACCGTCGCCTCCCAAAAAAGTTTCACGCGTGTCGGAGCTCCGTTTCCCACGACCCGGGTTTTAAAAAAAAAAAAGCAGAAATGCTAAGCCAAGCAAAGCGAGAGATCTACCCCCCCCCCACTTCCCCCTGCCTCGTCCCCAGCCACGGGTGCTTTTGTCAGCGCGCGTGGAGGGCGCGCAGTTCGTTCCCTGCCGGGGCGAGCGCGCCTCTGAGCGCGCGCAAAGCGCCTCCACACACGCGCACGCACCGTCCAGCGAGAGCAGCGACTCGTGCAGCTTGCATTGCACCTGCCCGGTGCTTTGCGCGGCGCAGCTCATCCACAGCCCCTCGTAGAGACCCACGGCCGTGATGATGGCGTCCCCCGCGTACGAGCTCTGCTTCCACTGGGGCAGCGCCAAGGCGCAGATGGCGGCCGCCCAGCCGGCCAGCGCCAAGAAGTAGCCGGTCAGCTGCAGCCCCGCGCTGGCCATCCTGGAGCCCCACTGCCCGCGTCTCGCCTGGCTTGGCCTGGCCGCGGGAGGAGCCCGCCCGCCTCCTCGGGGCGGGAGGCAGGCTCGCCGGAGGCGGAGGACGGGAGCTGGACGGGCGCCAGGGATGGGAGACCACCGGGCAGAGACAGAGGTGGGTGCTGGGCGGCCCGGACAACGGGAGCGTTTGGATGCGCTCGGGTTGCGCACCCTCCCGCAGGGAGGATGGGAGCTGGACTCGAGCCAGGATGGGAGACCACCGGGCAGAGCCCGAGGTGAGTGCTGGGCGGCCCGGACAACGGGAGCGTTTGGATGCGCTCGGGTTGCGCACCCTCCCGCAGGGAGGATGGGAGCTGGACTCGAGCCAGGATGAGAGACCACCAGGCAGAGCAAGAGGTGAGTGCTGGGCGGCCCGGACAACGGGAGCGTTTGGATGCGCTCGGGTTGCGCACCCTCCCGCAGGGAGGATGGGAACTGGACTCGAGCCAGGATGAGAGACCACCAGGCAGAGCAAGAGGTGAGTGCTGGGTGGCCCGGACAACGGGAGCGTTTGGATGCGCTCGGGTTGCGCACCCCCCCGCAGGGAGGATGGGAGCTGGACTCGAGCCAGGATGGGAGACCACCGGGCGGAGCCCGAGGTGAGTGCTGGGCGGCCCGGACAACGGGAGCGTTTGGATGCCCTCGGGTGGCGCACCCTCCCGCAGGGAGGATGGGAGCTGGACTCGAGCCAGGATGGGAGACCACCGGGCAGAGCCCGAGGTGAGTGCTGGGCGGCCCGGACAACGGGAGCGTTTGCATGCGCTCGGGTTGCGCACCCTCCCGCAGGGAGGATGGGAGCTGGACTCGAGCCAGGATGGGAGACCACCGGGAGAGCTAGAGGCAGGCGCTGGGGAGCAGCAGCCGGGAAAACAGGAGCGTTTGGATGGGCTTGGGAAACCTCCGGGAGCAGGAAAGCTGGATGCGCGCCAGGATGGGAGACCACTAGGAAAGCTAGAGGTGGGTGCTCCCAGAAAAGAGGAGCATTTGGATGCGCTCGGGAAACTTCCGGAAGCATGGGAGCTGGACTCTCGCCAGGATGGGAGACCACCGGGAGAGGCAGAGGTGGGTGCTGGGCAGCGGCAGCCCGGAAAACAGGAGTGTTTGGATGCGCTTGGGATGCCTCTCCCCCAGGGAGAATGGGAGCTGGATTTTTGATAGAGCAAGGGGAGGCGCTGGGGAGCAGCAGCCCGGAAAACAGGAGCGTTTGGATGCACTCAGGATGTCCCCCGGAGAATGGGAACTGGACTCTCGTCAGGATGGGAGAGGCAGTGGTGAGCACCGTGTGTTAACCTTCCATTGTGTGTGTATATACTATACGTACGTATGTGTGTGTGTACCGTATCATACCATAATAATACTATACCATAATTAATGCAATATTATACCTAGTTAGTTTTGCCATTCTCCAAATTTTGAGTTCCCAATCAGGTAGTCTAAATGCTGCCTTGACTTCTTGGATTGAGCAAAAAAAAAAATTTCTTGACACTGACGCGCAATGATGTGTTGGTTTATTTCCTTTCCCGAGATAAACACGGTCCAGATTGTGGTTTTATTTCTAATAGAAATTCCCAGATTTTCCTGCACGGATGTCAGTCCCTCTTTTCACTTCTAACAAAGTATCCTGGCCCCTCTGAACCTCACCCCCCCCCACTTGGGGTCCAGGGAATTCCTTTTTTGCTCCCCTCTTCCTGTGGCTATCCACGGTGATCCCCCTGGACCCCCAAACCTGGGTTTGTTGGCTCCCATAGCAAACCAGGTTTGCAAGAACGAAGGCCTGGAATCCGGTGGTAAAGATCACCAACACAAGCCGAAAAAACGTTAGCATTCAACTTGGCCCTGGATCGCTGGTGCACAAAGGCATTCTGCAGACCTGACCTGCTGGAACACACTCCCCCCCATGTGCACACACACACACAAACACACCCCTTCGAATTTTTCGGCTCTGCTGGCAGAGAGAACATGAGCAAGCATGCTAATCAGGTCAAAATGTTGCATTTTGATGCAAGGCGCGCTTTGTGTCCGAAGATTGTGGGGGCTGCTTTGCCATTTCGCCTGGAATCCGAGTGGGTTGCGTTTGTCAACAAAAAAAGGCATTGACACACACCAGGCTGGCATGTGTCCTGCAAGAATGTGTGCCACTTTTATGGGTTTTTTTGTGTGTGTGTGTCGCATTTTGTAAAAGATGCTTTGAGCTTCTCCAAGAAAATCAGGCATCCGTCTCTGTTTAAATAATTACGAGTGTCCGTTCAATGGAAGCCGTTGTCAGAGACAATCATACATTAATTGATAGCTAATCAATTATGATTATTATTGATCGGTGCTGCCGACCACTGAACCTCTGAAGGATCTTTTTGTCTTTTCCGGTGTTTTTAAGTTCTAAACAAAGTACAGAAAATCCCGTTTTTTGGAGAGGGAGAAATGTCCGAACATCTGCAAAGAGAGACTCTTAAAAGGGAACTGAGACATTAATAATGTATTTTTCCAATTGTTGGACGTTATACAGGTAGTCCTCGACTTACGATTCATTTAGGGACAGTTCAAAGTTCAAACCATTCTTTTAGGGACGTTGGCACTGAAAAAAGTGACTGACGTTAAGTTTTTCACACTTAAAACAACCGTGGCCACAATCACGTGATCCAAATTCAGACGCTTGGCCACTGACTCGTATTTATGACGGTCGCAGTGTCCCCCCAGGATCACGTGATCCCTTGTGTGACTTTCTGACAATCAAAGTCAATGGGGGAAGCCCAGTTTTGCTTCACAATTGTGTAACTTAACAAATGCAACGATCCGCTTAACAACAGGGGTTAAGAAAAGTTGTAAAACGGGGCCAAAACGCACCTAACCGATGTTTCCCCTTAGCAACATAAATGTTGGGCAAATGTTGTGATTGTTAAGTCAAGGATTACCTATACTTCACTTAGAAACCGTTCAAAGTTACAACCAGGCTGGAAAAGGCGGTCCTCGTACTTACGGCCGTCGCAGCATCGCCCCCACAGGAACAAAATTCGGGCTCTTGGTAACTGGCATGTATTTACAATAGTTTGCAGCGTCCCGGGTTCGGGTGATCGCCGTTTGCAAACACACATACACACACACACACACCCCAAACCAACAAAGTCAACAGAGGAAGCTGGATTCGCTTAACGACCACGCACTGCACTGATTCGCTTAACAACGGAGGCGAAGGGAATTTATGAAACTCCATCCGACGTTATGGACGACTGGGAAATGCTCGTAGGCAGGAACAGACAGCCTTCAAGGGCCGCCCCAGCAACGCTGCCCTGTGGTAGTCTAAGGGGGGGGAAAACGCGTGAATTCCTTTGGAATTCTGGGAACGGTCGTAACCTGAGAAGCAGCTGACCCGCTTAGGAGCAGATTTAAGGTGAAACCGAGAAGTTGAGCGTGACCGGATTGTTAATGAGAACGGTTAAATATTTGCAAGTTGGAGACGAGTGAGAATTGCGCACGAGGGAAGGAGGAACTGGTCATTCCGGGATTTAGTATTTTGAGAACATGGTGCATTACAGCTTTTTTTTTTTCTTCTCCCTCTCCAACTGGGGCAAATGCCTCCACTAGCCAACTTCACCCACCCTGGTTTGTTTGAAAAAACAAGCCAGCATGGACAGGCTTAAATGATAAACCACGGTTTGCTAGGCATGTCCTGCCCCAAAGGATGACAGAGAAACTCCAGTTGAAAAGCGAGACGGTAAAATCGGGCCCAGGGCTTAATAAATGCCCGCTTGCCGATGGGCGAGAGGCGGGGATGATGGGAGAAGTAGTCCAAGGATCGGTAGTTAAGTTATCAATTGCTTGCTGTTACTTCTGGAGGAGACCAAGCTCCATCCAATTTGCTGCCAAGGGAAATTGCCAAGTTTGGGGAGCTTTTATCATTCTTTTCCGGGCTGGGAACGATGGGAGCTGTAGTAGTGTCCCAGGTTGAGACATTACTGCTGATTTTTCTAGAAAAATGAGAATTTTTCCCTGCTTCTTTCTGCCGTGTTTCGCTCTCTCCTTGAGGAGAAAGCCTCGTAAAATAAATTCAATAAAGGCCAATTGTTTCACTTTTCCGGTTTTTTTTTTTTTTGTGGGTCTGTTTTTTTTGTGGGCCGATCACAAACCAGGCTGTTTTCTCAAGGATTTTAATCTTTCGACGAAGTGCACGCCTTAAATATACCTTTCCTTTCCTTTCTTTAATTAAATTTTCCTTCTCTCTCCGGTCTAAAATTGTCCTGCTCAAAATATCCGCGTTTAAAGAGTTCAAAGGCAAGTTCGAGCCAAGAGCGTTGCAAAAAATGCCTTTACAGCGAGTAAATGCCAAGCACTTGAATTTTTGATCCCGGCTGTGACGGTCGTAAGTTTGAAACACCGGCCCTTTTTTTCAGTGCCATTGTAACTTTGAACGGTCACTAAGTCGAGGACTATTAAGGGACACGAACAGCCTGTCTCCTGGAGATGGAAGTTTTCCAGGAAAATTTTTTATCCGAAGCAAGGATAGTCCATCCCCCTGGGGCAGGGGGATGGACTAGAGGACCTCCAAGGTCCGCTATGACTTTGCGAGCACCGTCATTCGAGGAATGGGGAAAGGGGGTACCCCGATATCTCCTGCCTATATTCTGGGAGCTGTTTACAGTTAATTTTTTCTCTCTCTCTCTCTTGCCCCCGAGACCAATAATCCACACCCCATTGTTTCGGTGCCCCCAAATCCTGCTGTTTGAACCAGCTGTGCACCCCAGATATTGAGCTATAGTTCGTCTTTCTTTTCGGCCTCTTTGGGGGGCGTTTTGGCCTCTTCCGGGCTCGGTCCCATTTCGGGGGGCAATTTGGTTTCTTCGGTTTTGAAGAGCATCCGAACCAAATCATCGGCTTGTATCCTCTCCTGGGGTAAAACAGGGGGGGGGGGGGTAAGAGAGAAAAAAAGGGGTGCCCGTTTTAACTAAGTATGGCTGGAAAAGGCACTTTGCAACCCGTGGACTTCAATTCCCAGAATTCCTCAGCCGGCATCCATTTTGACGGCCCTGCGAGGGCTGTAGCCTTCGCAGCCTTGAGCAAATTTTTGAGGTGCAGGGAGAGGAAGCGTCGGGGACACTGAGGACTAGTTACACGCGACCCTCCAATGAAGACAGTAAAAAAAAAGAAGTAAAGAAGAAACAGAAAGGAAAAAGAAATATTTTCTTTTGCAGCCCTGAGCAAGTTTTTGAGGCGCAGGGAGAGGAAGAGTTGGGGACACTGAGGACTAGCTACTTTTCACCCTCTGATAAAGAGAGGGGGGGGGAAAAAGTAAAGAAATAGAAAAGAAAAGCCGGGTTTTTTTGCAGCCTTGAGCAAATTTTGGGGGTGCCCGGAAAGGAGGAGCCAGGAACACTGAGGACTAGTTACACGCGACCCTCCAATGAAGACAGGAAAAAAAGAAAAAAAAATAACAGAGAAACAGAAAGGAAAAAAGGAAGTATTTTCTTTTGCAGCCCTGAGTCAAATTTTGGAAGTGCAGGGAGAGGAAGGGCCAAGGGACATTGAGAACTAGCTACTTGTGACCCTCCAATACAAAAAAAAATAAATATGATTTTGAGAGGGCAGCCATTTTGACTTTTTTGACCCGACCCGGGTCCAAAGAGGCGGCGCACTCACCCGTTCGGTCTGGCGGGGATCCAGCGTAAACCACAAGGCGATGGCGCAGCGCTGGCCCTTCGTGACGGCTTTCACGCCGTGAGGGTTTTCCGATCCGGCCGAGAAGCCCACCGCCCGTCCGCAGTGGGGTCTCACCTCTGCCTGAAGGGAAAATTGGGGTATGGGGGGGCAGGGGGATCCCCAAAGCAGTTAAGTGGGTAATCCTCATTTTCCCCCCTCCCCAAATCCATCACGGCTCCCTCGCTTGCTGGCTCCCAACAGATGCCATTGAATGACCTTTGAACGGTCATTAAATGAAACAGTTGTAAGCCGAGGACTAAGCATCAAAGCAGGATGCAAATGATAAAATAAAAAACTAGGGGCTGAACCCCACAACTGGAAACGCCGAACGTGCTTACCGTCACGGTGGTGGCGTCCAACTCGGTAAAATAGAATTCTCCTCCTTCGAAATCGCCGTTTAGATAAAGGATGGCGCTGGGAAGCAATAAACAGCTTTTCTTTACTGGGAGATTAAACCCCAAGGAGCAAAAAATAAAATAAAATAAAATCTGATTTTTTTCCCCCCCTTGGCTTAATCGACCGGATCCTAAAAGGAGACGCTTCCTGATCTTTCATCAGGCAAACTCACCTGTAATCCCGAAAGGTGTACGCGGGGGGCTCCTTGACACACACCAGAGCCTCGGCGTTGAGGATGCAGTTGTCCACATGGACAGGGTGGCTGGGATCCGTCCGGTCCGCCTGCTTATCTAGGGGAGAGACAGGAAGATCCCTTTGGATCTCCTCCCCTCCCAACCCCCAATCTGGTCTCCCCCACCCCCAAGACTGGGCATCCTGCCTAGCTGGGTTGAAAAAAACAAAGCTGAGACGCCGCAAGTTTCTAGTCCTCGTGGCAAGCTAGAAATTCACGCTCTGCAAAAGCCGAGCGAGGAAAAACTTAGGGGGGTGGGATTCTCACCCCTCCTTTCTACTCCCCCAGCCTCAACCTGGCCTTTGTGTCTTTTTGGTCTAAGTCAATGGTCTTCACACACACACACACACACACACAGAGAGAGTTGTCTACCTGCTTACCTTCGATGGCCGTCCGGCACACCAGGTGAGAATAGGAGAAATGCAGAGGGGCATCCAGGCGGAAATAGGACTCCATCACGCGACGGACTTTCTCCGTGGCATTGTAGTAGAGATAGGCGCTCTGCATGGGGACTCGGCCTTCCTGCCCCAGCTGTGGGCGAGACCCGCACCCGGGGTCACACCCCAAATTCAAAACCAGGATCTCCCACCGTCGGGAGGAGGAGGGAGCCATGCTCGGTTTTAGGCATCAGTTTGGGACCTGTCTTTCCAGAGGCTGGGATTCTAGTCCTCATGATGTCTCCAGCAGGGGGTTGGACTAGAAGACCTCTTAAGGACCCCGTGTTTCTATGATTTCAGGGAACGGCTCCCCAATCCCAGAGGTCTGCTCTCTCGGAGGGTTACCTTGAGGGCTTTGAGGACTGTCACCCCATAGAAGGTCTCACTGGGCGTGTGGGGGGAAGTTTGGCCCCTGTAACCGTCCCCCGCCGAAGCCGCTGCCTGCAATTCAAATATCAGATATAACACAGATAAAATTTGTTCCATTTTTTTTTTTTGCCCCGATTGGGAAAAGAAAACTCCAGTTTTGCGATAGAAGGAAAACTCCAAACTTTTGCTCAGTCCCATTTATTTAAAAGATAAAAATGCCCAAAAAAAGAAAAAAAAAAGAGGAATTTTTAAGTTCACTTTGGCTCTTTACTCAGGCAGAGAAGGCAACGCTGCCATCTAGTGGCCAAAACAAATCACCACAAGTAGTACGAACAAAACAACAAGGGGAAGGCTTAAGGGATTACAAAACCCATGGTGCGTTACTCACATTTGTGAGCTTTTGCAACGTCCGGCACTCTTCTTCGGAGAGGAGTCCGTCCACCACCACACGCTGGGACCCGTTCAGGACCTTGGAGTTCATGGTCACTTTGAGCTCGTCGTACACCAATGGACCCCCTGAGGATTGGCGGGAAATAAAAACACAAACCCTTGACTCGTATTTACGACGGTCGCGACTTAGGATCTCCCAGGACCCCAATTTTCGGGCCTCACCTTCCCGTACGAGTTTACTCATGTCGGAAGATTCCTTGGTTTTCCCCTCCACCAGATGCTCGATCTCCTTCATGAGATTACCGATCTCCTCTGAGATCCGAGCCGCCGTCTCGCGTTCAATCCTGCGGAGTTCAGAGTGGAAATTTTGAAAAACGGGCATCGGCTTCCGGTTTTAAGGGGGAAAAAAAGGCACCCTTGGGGACCCACGGATCCATTTAGTGACCACAGCATTCGCTTAACACCCAGGGCAAAAAAAATAAAAATAAAAAATGGCTATTCTGCCAGCGAGCCAGGGAATTTTCTGCCATGCGGATAAATCTTCCCAGAGAGGCTTATTAGAATAGAATAGAGCTGGAAGGGACCTTGGAGGTCTTCTAGTCCAGCCCCCGCTATTATTCATGTCGGGCTGATATTGCTGTGATTTTTCTGCTCATTACAGCTAATCCTCGATTTATAGCAATTCGTTTCGCGACCGTTTGAAGTGGCAACAGCACCGGAAAAAGGTGACTTAGGACCGGTTTCACACTTACGACCGTTGCATCATCCCTGCGGTCACGGGATCAAAATTCAGATGCTTGGCAAATGGCTCGTATTTATGACGGGGGCAGGGATCATTCTTACTTACTTTTGTTTTTCTTGAAGTCTTCTGGGAATCACTTCTTCCGGGGTCCACGTGTCCTTCGAAGCAAGATCAGGACAGTAAAAAAAAAAAACAGCCACGCCATTCTGGACAAAACACTGTCCAGTCCAACGTTTCTCAACTTTGGCAGTTTTAAGACGGATGGACTTCAACTCCCAGAATCCCCCAGCCGGCCTGCTTTAAGATGTGTGGACTTCAACTCCCAGAATCCCCTTAAAACTTGTTTAACCTATTTTCTGTTCCTTGGAAAATATAGCTTTTGCTTACCGGATCGATGAAAGGAATCCCGAAGGTGTCATAGGCGAAAAATAGCAATTCCTTTTCTAAAAGACTGCGCCGGTGATAAATCTGGACTTTCTGCAGCGGGGAAAAAAAAGCAGGAAAATGCTCAAAATTAGAGAAATGAGATCAGATTGATTCATTTGCCAGCCAGCTGACCTAATGGAGGTAATGTCCAAAGCAGTGTTTAAGATGTCTGGACCATTTGGTTCCCTGTCCTGGGCTGGACTAGATGATCTCCCAGGTTCTCTCTCATTGTAAAACCTTCTAGAATCCAATGCTTCCATTTGGTTTCCTGTCCTGGGCTGGACTAGATGATCTCCCAGGTTCCCTCTGATCTTAAAACCTTCTAGAATCCGATGCTTCCATTTGGTTCCCTGTCCTGGGCTGGACTAGACAGTCTCCCAAGTCCCCTCCAACCTTAATCATCCTACGCTTCAATTTGGATTCTTCGCCTCGACGGGGCTGGACTAGATGATCTCTACTTTCTTTCAGGAAAAGTAACTGCGGAGTTCAGCGGCAGCCGAGATCTGGAGGATACCCATGCGGAGGTGGAGGGGGGGGAGAAAACTTGCCTCTCTGGGCCTGATGTGCTCGGCCAGGTGCTCCCCCAACATGGCTGCGTAATAAGCCACATTTTGCTTCATCACGTCATGGTTTGGGAAAAAGAGCAGGTACGTTTTCGCGCATTCAACGGCCTTCCCGTAGTTGCCACCTGTGATGGAGCATTAGGAGAAAACTGGAACAATATCAAAATAATTTCACAGGGAAGGCTTCCCCCCCCCCCACTAAGGCGATAGCCGGACCATGCAGGAACATGTCTGCTTTGATTTAGCCAGCATTGATGGTTTAATGAGTGAGGACGGATTTACTCTTATCATGAGGCCGGCTTGATTTTCCCCGCTGCATCTGACAGACAATTGCTTTTCAGCTGCAGAAGCTGGGAGTCCACAAGCCCATCATCCCCAGCCTCTGCTGCCGAAATATTCTCACTTCTCCAGCAGCTTTGGAAATAATTCCAAACATCCCACCGAAAAGCCGCTGCAGGAAGAAACCAACATGCCCAGCGAAACTCAGTTTAAAGGCAGCCACCTTCCCGGAGAGACCCCCTCCTCGCCTGAAAGGCAAAGTGGGGTGCAATTAACGCCCCCCTCCCTTCTCTCCCCAACCCCACATACTGTTGTAATATGCAAACTGCAGATAGTTGAAATGAGACGGGAGGAAATCTTCGTTGGGTTTCTCCTGACCGGCTTCCTGTGCCAGTTCGTTCACACAGCCTTGCCTGCAACTCAACACTTGGGTGTAATGATCTGCCATGAAAAAGACCCCCCCCCAAAAGGGGATTATTCACAGGAAGCCATCTTGATCGAGTGTTCGGGCATCGTTCTAGGACAGGGGAGCGTTTCCCAACTTTAAAATGGGTGGACTTCAACTCCCAGAATCCCCCAGCCTGCATGTGGGGACTTCAACTTCCTGAAATCTCTAATGAGCCTATTTTGACTTCATTTCCCAGAATCCCCCAGCCAGCAGCACATGTGAACTCCCACAATTCCCAGGCTAGCATATATGGATTTCAATTCCCAGAATTCCTCAGCCAGCATGTGTGGATTTCAAGTCCCAGAATTCCCTAGCCAGCATTTATGGGTTTCATTTTCTGGTTGATTTTCAATGTTATCTCTCTTTTTTCATGGATTTGGGAGGTTTCCTACACTGTCCAGAGTCCCTTGGAATGGAGCGCTCATAATAAATTTAAACGAATAAATAAAAATCCCAGAATTCCTTAGTCATGAGTCCTCAACTCCCAGAATTCCCCCGCAGTGAATGCCTCTCATCCCCCTCTCCGTACGAGGCCCCGTTTCATTTCTCCTTAGAAAAGCATCTTCGTTTTAAGCCATATTAAAATAGGAGGACAAACATATTTCGGGATGAGCTAAAGAGAACCTCCATATCCAGGAGCAGAATATCTGATAACCAATTTTCTGAAAATCTTCGCAGGGTTGACCAAGTCGGGCATGCCGGATACACTGTCTTCTCCCACCCAGGGTCCCACTGCTTCCTGCCCAGGCTTATGGGACTTGTTGTCCTTTTTTCCTGCGCTCACCGATAAAGGCTTGATAGAAGTCAGCATTGTATTCGAGGTAGTTGTAACCATCGTAGTTATACGGGTCTTCGCAGAGGGCCCGGCACTCGGCGTCAGCTACCCAGTACTCGTTCAGCGCCTTCTCCAGGTGCAAAATGGCTGCCTGGGGGTTCTCTTCCGTGTAGTAACTCACACCCAGGTGGAAATTTTGCTAGAGAGAGAATCAGAGAAGGCAAAGCCAGCTTTAAACTCCAGGAAAGCAAAACTGGACCATTTTAGCATCTCCAGCTATTAATTCTCTTATAAATAGTCCTTGACTACTTATAATATCACTGGAGGTTTTCAAGAAGAGACTGGACAGCCACTTGTCTGAAACGGCCTAAGGTCTCCTGCTTGAGCAGGGGGTTGGACTAGATGACCTCCAAGGTCCCAGCTCTATTCTGATTGATTGATTGTTAGGGTCTCCTGCTTGAGCAGGGGGCTGGACTAGAAGACCTCCAAGGTCCCTTCCAGCTCTATTCTGAATCTGATTCCTAACAGTGGGATGACATTTAATCATAAATGTAATCGAAATTAAAAACTTAAATCGAATAAAGACATGCCCTGTATGATTCTTCCCCCATTCTTTTTCCGCAGTTCCATTTTTTTAAAAAAATTAATGCGATGCGTTCTCACCATGTGGGGCTTAGCCTCCAAATCGATGAAATCCGAGTCTTTGACACCAACCATCATTTGATAATAAGCCAAGTTCTGCCGCATCTCGGCGTGGTCCGGATTGGCCGAGAAAAATGTCTGGGCAGCCGCGACGGCCTTGCTCAGCTTGTTGATCTGACAAAGAAGAGAAATTCAGATTTATTTTTTTTTGGCCCTCCATCCCTGAAAATTTCAAAGAGTGCCACTGCATTTGGCCAACGGCAACAAGGAGGAACGAGTTATTAAATTAAACAACCACCTGGCTGGTCGCCTTTTGGGAAGATCAATTCTCACCCATCAGGTTGGGCTCTTTAAAAAGTTACGGATTAGCCCTGAGACTTATAGACCGCTTCACAGTGCTTTACTGCCCCTTTCTACAGTCATGGAAAGGAGGAAGGAGAATGAGAGGGAAAAAAGGAAGGAAAGTAGAGTGAGGGAAGAAAATTGAAGAAAGGAATAAAGGGGAGAGGAGGAGAGAGGAAGGTAGAGGAGAGAAGGGCGGAAAATGGAAAAAGAGAGAAAGAGTTAGAAAAAAGAAAGGAAAGGAAAGAGAGAAGGGAGGGCGGGAGGAAGGAAGGGAAGGAGGTGATGGATGGAAAGGAAAATAAAAATGAATGGGAAAAAGGAAGGAAAAAAGGAAGAGGAAGGAAGGAAGGAAGGAAGGAAGGAACGAAGGAAGGAAGGAAGGAAGGAAGGAAGGAAGGAAGGAAGGAAAAGAGAAGAGAAAGTGGAAAGAAAGGAGGGTGTGTGTGTGAGCACGAGTTTTGACCTGAAACTTTCCACTTTGCAATTTGGGCACTTACACACACACACACACACCCAAACCAGTCAAGGCCCAGAGAACGGGAGACCAAACCAAACCCCCCACTTGGAGAAACTTGAACCCACTCCCGAGGCTCCTCCATCCTCGTCTTAACCCCCCCGGCATCCCGGCTAAAACAAAGCCTGCGAGGAAGCGGCAGATGCCCGGGGGGGGGAGAGAGAAGGGGGCTTCACCCCCGTCCCGCATCCCCACCCGCGCCTCTTCCGACCGACCAGCGCGGGGCGGGCGGCGCCGAGACCCGGCGGAGCGGAGGCGGCGGGGCGAGCGGAGAGCGCGCAGCCCCCTCGACCGACGTGGCACCGGGCCCCTCCCACCGGGAGAGCCGAGCAGGCGGCGCCGCCCCCACCCCGAAAGAGTTGCCCCCCCCTCCCCCGATTGCGCGCTTCCTCGCTTCGGATTGGAACCCGAAGGGGCGCCGCAGGAGAGGAAAGAGCCGCGGGGAGGGCAGAGGAAAAACTTGCCAGGGCGCTTTTCCCGGGGCAGAGGCGGTGCTAACCGGGGGGGGGAGACGGAGACCCTCCCTAGCCCCCCAGGCCCCCTGCGCACCTCCCCAGACCCCTAGACCCCCCAGCGCATACTCCCAGACCCCTAGACCCCCCANCCCCCCCCCGCGCACCTTGAAATACGCCACTTGGAGGTAGTTGTAGGGGCTGCGCTTGCGGAACTCCAGGTTCACCTCCTCGCCCAGCTGGTAGCGGGACGGGCTGTCCGGCAGGCAGCGGCGGAGGCAGGCTGCGCGGCGGAGCAGCTGCTGGAAGAAGCGCAGGTCGCCCAGCGGGCGGCGCGGCTCCTGCGCGGGATCCTCGGCCGAGTGGTTGGCGGCGCAGCCCGAGCGGCAGCCGGCCAGGCGCTCCCGGTGCGCCACCCGCGCCCGCAGCGCCCGCTCCATCTGCAGGATGACCCCGGGCCAGTCCCCGCGGCTGTACGCCTCGGCCCCGGCCGCCAGCAGCTCGTCGGCCGGGCGGAGCTGCTCCGCGGAGCGCGATCCGTCGGCCGGGCACAGGATCGCGCGCAGAAGCAGCGCAAGCAGCAAGAGCAGCATCTCCGCGGGCGGCGGGCGAAGAAGGGCGCACAATGCCCGGGCTGGCAGGCTGGAGCTCCGCCCACCCGGCCACGCCCCACTCTCCCGCCCCGCCCTCTCTCTCTCTCCGAGCACCACGTGGCCGATGGAATCTCCGCCGCGGAGTTTCTCTCGACTACATTTCCCAGAACTCCTCAGCCGGCGCCGCTCCTCCCGCCCCGCCTCTATCGCTACGCTTCTGATCGAGACGCACGGGCGGGCGTCCAATAGGAAAGCGGAGTGGGCGGGGCTTATGCTGCCGGGTAATGGCGGCCGGGCGAGAAGCGGGTTTCGCCGCCGTCCCGGTTCCTCCGCCGGACAACTCGGCGCTGGTCGGACGGGGCGCCTCCGAGGGTCTCCAGCTGACCCCCGCGGCTCGAAAGGCGCAGCCGTCGGATCTGGTGGCCTTGGCCGAGCAAGTGGAGAAGGTGAGCGAGAGTGCCTCTGGGCATGTGCAGAGTGCCGGGGGATCTCGGCCCCCGGGGGTGTCCAGAATGAACCCAGGGGAGATTTAGTGGGTTAGGACGAAGGAATCCCAACGATAAGAGTCTATTATTTGGGGTTAATGAAAAAACACACCCCTAATTTTACGAGTATAATATACGACAGGCCCCCAACTCTCCCTTCTTTGGGGAATTGCTGATGACCTGGTTCTTCCCTCCCCCCCCATAGGCATTAGGGGGTTCTTCCTCTGGGGTTTTTATATTATTATTATTATTATTATTATTATTATTATTATTATTATTATTATTGATTTAATCTTCAATTCGATTCACAGTCGGACTGGTAAAAGCTTAACAGTTCAAGTCTTAACAAAAGACTTAAAAGCTGCTAAGGTAACACCTGAGTATATAGGCAGTTTATAGTAAGGTGGCTTTTTGCAAATAATAATAATAATAATAATAATATTAATAGTAATAATAGTAATAATAATATATTTAATCTTCAATTCAATTCACAAATTGGCAGAACCATTGATTTCTTCTTCCATAATCGCTGAGCTTCAATCTGCAAATCGCTTTATTAATATTTCGTTAATATTTACTGTTATTATTTTTATTTAATTTTATTTTGTACGCCAACCCCGAGTTGCTGCTTCAGAGGCAGGCCTTTTCTTTCCCCAGGCGGATGAGTTTGTCCGAGCGAATGCCTGCAGCCGCTTGACCGTCATTGCAGAACAAATCCGATATTTACAAGAACAAGCCAGAAAGGTAAATAGTGGGCACAACGCCAGACCAGAATTATCAAGGTCACTTTAATCCTGGGGGAATTCTGGGAGTTGCAGTCCACACGGCTTAAAGTTGCCGAGGTTGAGAAACATTGTTGTAATTCCTGTCTAGGTAAATTTAATTTTAACAGAAACTGTCTCGGTAATTTAAATTTAACAGAAACTTTTTTCAGTACTTTGAATGGTCACTGAATGGATGGCTGTGAGTTGTAACCCAATATTATAAATCAATCTTTGGCCCATTTTTATGCTCAAAATACGTCCTTGTTTACCTTGTAGGTTCTGGAAGACGCCAAAAGAGACGCCGACCTTCACCATGTGGCCTGTAACTTTGTGAAAAAACCTGGAAATATTTATTACCTGTACAGGAGAGAAACGGGCCAGCGTTACTTCTCCTTGCTTTCCCCAAAGGTATTTATAAGCTGAAAAATGCTGGCGCGATATAAAAGTGGGGTTCGTACACCGTTCCTTTCGGGGGACCTCCTTAACGCGCTCCTTTCTCCCTTCCGTCTAGGAGTGGGGGGCTAGCTGCCCCAGCGAGTTTCTCGCCGCCTACAAACTCCAACACGATCTCTCCTGGACGCCTTCGGACGAGGCAGAGAAGCGAGACGCCCAGCTCAACGTCCTGGAGAAGCTGCTGGACCAACAAACCGTTTTGCCCCCCTGCGGCGAACCCAATTTCCGCGGCCTTACCATGTGATGGCGGTTTGTCACCGGTGCGTGTGAAAAATTAAGGAGACGTTCGGGCTCCTCTTTGCGAACCTCCTTCTCCTGCGTGCCTTCGAGAAACGGAAGGGTCCAAACGACTCGATGACAATTTCCTGTTGGATATCTGAAAAAAATTCCTGATTTTTTGGAATCGGGCAGATTCCAGTTCCCCATCTGTGCGGTTTTAGGCATTTAACGATGGGACAGTGGCCCAAAAAAAGTAATTTAGCGACCTGAAAAAAGTAGTAATTTAGCCTCGATCCGTGTCACCTCCTGCAAGGAACAGTCCAGATTAAGACTGCCTTTCCTTTTTTTCCAAGATGGGAATCCCCTTGCAGAGAAGGTAAGAGGTGGCAGGGGCCTCGGAGGTCATCTAGTCCCACCCCGTTCCCAGGGATAAAATCCACCACGACAAACACGATTGAGCTCCATGGGATAACAATGCACCGTTAATTATATTTATGTCTTGCGTTCCCACTGGAGAAGATTATTTATTTCTGGAATGAAGACATTTGGGTTTTTTGATTTTCATTTTCTCAATAATCCCCTGTGTGGTAGTTTGGACTGGAAGAAAACCACAGTTGTTGTTTTTTTATTTTTTATTTTTTTTTTAATCAGAGGAAGGAAATTTAATTAGGAGTTTCCCATTGCACTGAGGACAAAATTCTCTTCCTATAGCAGATTTATTAAGAATGTTTTAACGAGTGTCCGGTATGGGGCAACAGATCTCGGTCCTAACAGTTTGGATATTAAAAATAAATAAATAAAGAACCTAAAAATGAACATAAACTAGTTGAAATAGAACAAAAGAAAGAAAGAGAAGGAAAAAAAGTAAACATAAAAGTGCAATGAGAAAGAATAAAAAAAAATGCAAAGAAGTTTCCGATTTCCTGTACAGCAAACATAATTACAAAATGATCTTGCTTGATGATTACAAAAAAGCTCCATTTTCTTCCATTTTTTCCCCTATAATCCAAACCATGAGTGTATTTCCCCCCCCCCCCCCCGTTTCATACAAAATGAAATGATTTTGGGTCAGTCTCTCTTTTTTTCTCCCAGCCCAACCCACCTCACAGGGCTGGGAAAATAGGACGCTGAAGGACTACTGGATAAATTTGCTGCCTTGAATTATTTATAAAAATAATGGAATAAAAATCTAATAAAAGTGAAATGTCTACGAGGGGGTTTCCAGTCATCCATAAATGTAGATGCCTTTTCTCTAGAATGGTTGTGGCGTTTAAATTAGTCACACGGTTGTGAAGTGAATCTGGCTTCTTCCACCTTGACTTTGCTTGTCAGAAGGTCGCAAAAAGGGGATCACACGATCCCCGGGGGATACTGCGACCGTCGCAAATACGAGTCAGTTGCCAAGCATCTGAATTTTGATCATGTGACCATGGCAGAGTTTCAGTGGTCGTAAGCATGAAAAACAGTCGCAAGTCACTTTTTTCAGTGGCGTAAATTTGAACAGTCACTAATTGAGGACTTTGCCACTAAGTGACACTTTTTAAAGCAGCACAGAGTTATATATAACTCAAGGCCATTTTTCCTTCACAGGTAGCGAAATATGAATATACACTGCCTGGGCAGCTGAATGCGGGTGGACAGCATATAAAATACGTATATACTTACATGCACACATCTAGCATATAAGTGTCCACGCAGAGGCATGTATGCACACAATATATACACACTATATCTAGCACACACAGAGGCATGCATACGCCTGTGTATTGGTGTGTATACAATTCATATACCCACACGGACATATCTGTGCATGTCCAGTATATACAGGAACTCTGCATCTCGCATTTGTGTGTAGGCAAGGGTTTATATACACACAGAGACATAGATGCAGATAAACTATCGCATGTATATATACACACAGACACACCCACCCACACCCATCAAGGCATACATGCATGCACTAGCCTTTGTGTATACACACATGTAGAGGCATGCTTGCAGATACACATGCACACATATATATATATGAAATGTGTATTTGTGTGTGCATATGTATGTATGTATGTATGTATGTATATCTGTCTATCTATCTCTAACTCCTATCATTTCTCTATATCTATTTATCTTTATATCTATCCATCCAACATCTGTCTGTCTGTCTGTCTGTCTATCTGTCTATCTATCTATCTATCTATCTATCTATCTATCTATCTATATCTATCTATCTATATCTATCTATCTATCTATCTATCTATCTATCTATCTATCTATCTATCTATCTATCTATCTATCTATCTATCTATCTATCTATCTATCTATCTATCTATGTCCCTACCTACCTACCTACCTATCCACACACACACACAAATACACGTGTGCCAGATGCAGGTGACCCCGTACACCCACCTTTAAAGAGGCAACCCCTCCCAGAGAGCGGAGCAGAGCGCCCCCTGCCGGCCCAGTCCACCCGCGGAGGGAGGAGCCTCCCCGGTGGGCGTGGCCTGCGAGGAGCGGGCCTTCCTTTCCCCTCGCGCCGCCTGAAGCCCCGCCTCTGCAGGGACGCGGTGACGTAAGCGCGCCCGCCCGCCCTTGCTGCCCAGGCGAGGAGACCCCGCAGCGAGCTGCCAACGCCCGGCGGAGCAGCGCTCTGAGGTAAAAGAGGCGGCGGCGGCGGCGGGGAGACTCTCGGCCTGGTCGGCGGCGAAGGAGGGCGGGCGAGAAAGGCGAGAGCCGGGCGTCCGCCGCGGTGCGTCCGGGGCGCCCCCGGGTCGGTCGGCGGGAGGGAGGGCGGCCCCCCCTCCGTCCGCCGCCCCAGCTTTTGTGGGGGAGGGGAGCGCGGCCCTTTCCCGAGGGGGAGGGGCGCCCCTACCGGAAGGGGGAGGGGGACGCCGGCGGGACTACAACGCCCATCCTCCCCGGGGCCTGTCCTGGCGCGGGGAGGATGGGAGGCGGGATACCGCTGGCAGGAAGCGGTCGGGGAGGGGGCCGCTTTCCCTTCCCCCCCACCACCACCGGCTCCCCCTCACAGCGGGCGGCGGCCGGGGAGGATGGGCCTTGGAGTTAGGCACGCAGTTCGGGCGGGGAGGGGAGGGAGGCGCTTCTGAGGGGGCAACCGGTGTGTGTGTGTGTGTGTGTGTGTTTGCGCGCGCAAGGAAGGCCGAGCGGGCGAGGAGACCCCCCCTCCGATATGGGGGTCTCCCGTGGGGGGGGGAGGCGCCTGTCTGTATTCGTTCCCCCCCCCGCCGCCGCCGCTCCAGGAAGGGGGCGAAGAGGCCCGGAAGGCCATAGAGAGAGCCGGGCCGCGGGAGGGATCGGCCTCTCTTCCGGCGCTGGGGGAGGGGAGGATAAGGGAAGGACAGGGGGGAGGGGTCCTCCCAGCCGCCTTCCCGGCGTTCGTCGCGGTGGAGGGGGCGGCTGGGAAGAGAGGCCTTCCTTCCTTCCTTCCTTTCCCCTCCTTTCCGTCCTCCTTCCCTCTTTTTCCCCTCCCTCCTTTCCTTCCTCCTTCTCCCCTTCCTTCCTTTGTCCTTTCCCCTCTTCCCCTTCCTTCCTCCTCTCCTTTCTTCCTTCCCCCTCCTTTCCTTCCATCCTCCTTCCTTCCTTTCCTTCCTCCTTCCTTCTTTTTCCCTCCTTCCTTCCCTCTTTTTCCCCTCCCTCCTTTCCTTCCTCCTTCTCCCCTTCCTTCCTTTGTCCTTTCCCCTCTTCCCCTTCCTTCCTCCTCTCCTTCCTTTCCCCTCCTCCCCTTCCTTTCCCCTCCTTTCCTTCCATCCTCCTTCCTTCCTTTCTCCTCCTCCCCTTCCTTCCCTACCATTTTTTTCCCTCACTCCCTCTTCCTCCTCTCCTGGCTTGGAAAGATGGGGCTGGTGGGGGGTTTTTAGGAAAGGGGGCAGATTGACGGTGTGGGAGGGGGAAGGTGGGCAGGTGAGGGGTGGGCCGACTTCCCTATAGGGCCCTGGCTGGACAGCAGACAGGCCAGGAGGCAGCCGGGGATTTCACCCACTTCTGCTAGGCTGCACCATGGGGCTGAAGGCAACCCTGCTCAGCCTCCCCATTAACATCTCAACAGGTTTAAACGTGAACAAAGTGCTGGGAATCCAGTTCAGGGCTCTTTTGCATTGTCCATTGAATGTCAGTCATGAGGGGGTTTTTTGCACTGGAGCTAAACTCCAATTAATTTAGGGAGGAAATAGCCCTTCCTGTACAGTACTGAATGTATGTTGTATATACCCAAAATGTAATGGCCTGCCTCTGGGGTCTGCAAACTTGGCAACTTAAGTCTTGTGGACTTCAACTCCCAGAATTCTCAGGCAGCCATGCGGCCAAATCCGCCAGTCTTAAAAGTTGCTAAATTTGCAGACCCCTAATGGGAGATTTCTGGCTGGTAAGTTTTGACATATTTTCTTTTTGCCCGAATGAGAGGAGGCAAAATGGCAGCACTTGAAGTTTTGCTCCTCTGCCTCATGCAAATTTGCATCTGTGAGGTTTTCTCATTACTGTATTAGAGGAAGCTTCTGCAGCTTTTGAACCCCACTGTTTCAAGGATGGGTGTGTAGCCTTGTATTTCATAGGTTAAAAAGACAGGATTATACTATGTCATCACTAACTTGAATATCTTGCATGATATTTCTCAAGGTCAGAAGTAAAGGGATTGTAAAAGCTCTGATTTAAATAGCACTATAAGTTACATTGGGGAAGATTTTTCCTTAATCCTATAGAATTTTTATAGTTTAAATGCCCATTTATTTTCTTGGTCTAGGATAAAAAATAACTAATGCCTTTAATTTAGAAATAATTTAGGGGAGCCAACAGCATAAATACAGATTATACAGTTATATTGGTAACTAGTATTTAAGCAAGCAGTTATGGGAATCATAAAAGTGAATTCTCTTACATAATGACATGGTGAGTTTTGAGTCAGAGCATTTTTTAAACAATTAGTTTTTCTACGTATTTAAATGGAGATTGGCTCACTTGTAATGTGGAAATGATAGCCCTTTAATGATTGCTCCTTAGAAGTATATAATATTTGTAGAGAGCTAAAACTGAGGTCTCCTTGGTATTCTTTGTGAATGAACTCAGTATATAATTTGTCTCATAATGCTCTGTCCAATATTTTGTTTAGGTCAATATTTTGAATTCATATTTTATTTTCAATCTACAATTGTGTCCCCTGAGTGATACCATACATGGAATTTGGACATTCTGAAAAAAATGAAGCTATGAAGCTACCTTGCCTTCAATTAAACACTTATTCTTTGTAGATTGAACTTGAAGTAGCTCTCTGTATTTATAACATAAAGTTTATGCCTTGTTTTTAAGCTGAATATAGAAAAACTCTGAATTAGAAAGTCCCCATTTTCTATGCCATCTGTTCTGGGAATGCAAAAGAACCTACAAAGAAATCTCATTTTGTTCCCCATCTCAGGATAATAAGAAAGAGTTTCTGTGTTGTTCCTTGACATATGAAGCACTCCAAATGGGCCACACCGAAGCTTAAGTTTTATTACCTATCCAGATTGGGGTGTGTGGACCCAATTGTGTGAAGGAAAGAGATAGGGAGAGGTTTCGAAGGTAAGCACAGCCTGAGATGGCATTGAAGTAAAAGGAGGAGCCCTTAATGTTATCTTTGCTCATTTGAAGGCTGACCTCAGATAGGGGAAGGAGTGGGTGGGCTAAGTGCCTGCAAAAGTTTCTGTTTACCTGTCCTAGCCGGGCACCCATTTTGTGTGGTTGCCAGGCAGGCATAAAGCAGCAGAGCAAGTAACTTGAAGGATTGCAAATCTACTTTTGTTTGTGGTTTGCTTACGTTTTTTAAAATTTCCTTTTTGTTTGCGTTTGCACAGAGGGCTGGAAAATTTCTGCCCATCAGTTTGTGTTGGTGAGTGGGAAGGAAGATCAATCGGCGTGTTGATTTCTCCCCAGTCATATTCCTTTGTGTTGATTGGTCTCTCTCTGATCAGTCATTTTGACCTGAGTCTTAATACCATTTAGATATTCACCCTGTTTTGGAAAAATGTGTTCAAACATGTCATGATAAAAACCTCTCAGGAGTTGTTCAACTTCTGTGCAGAATATGTAATAAAACAGTTTTTTTAGTCCCAGCTTAAATGTCAAGAGATGGATAGCAGTAATTAAATTTGCTTTGCAACGAATCCTATGGTATTTGGCAGTTACTGGAATTGTACATATGCTAAGAATTAGATATTGCTTAATACTGGATGTAGGCTGTCCAATTTCAACCATATTGTATGCTATATATATACTGTACATTTGTGGAGAAAGCAGCGTTATAAGAAGCAAATGTTGATATGATAGGCAATTTCAAGATTTGTTTCCCTAAAGTGGCTTTTGCAGTTGACTGATGGGAATTTGGTCAATGCTCATACTGGTGCTCCAGATGTTTTGGGATTGCACCCAAGGCGTCTATTCCTATTGGTACTATCTTTGCTTTCTTTTGCCACCGTTGTTCTGCTTCTGTTTGCAGATATTTATTATTTTACAACTTCCTCCAGTTTTTCCTCTTCTATTCTTCTCTCTCCAGACAATGTCCACAATCCAGATTTTAAGATGAAATGTAACAAACCTGAGTGAAAAATAATCAGAAGTATATAGATGTTGTACCACAATGTAGAGTAAAGTTTGTGTACAAACAAATAGGCCAGGTTTACTGTGGCTGCATAACAGGGCTCCTGCAGAAAAAAATAATAATCATATATTCTGGGGAGATGTGTCTTGATGAGACTCTAATAAGAAATCTTAGCAAGCTTTTATTATGATTATTATTTACTCCAATTCCCTAAAATGCAACATCAATAGTCCTCAGTATTTTTGCAGTTCTGCTTCCTTGTGGCTGGGCCCGTTGATGTTAAGAAAGATGAAAAGAAACCAGTCAAAGTTCAGTGATGCAGAGGGACACTCCCATTAATAGGAGGGGCCATACAGTATTGTCATTCCTTGGTATAAATCTCTGCTGTTAAAAATAATTCATCTCTACATTTAGATGATGAATGAGCCAACTTCTAAGAACTTCTGGATTTCTTAGAAAAGTTGTCACTGAGGGAATAGGATCATGCATGTGTACGAACCTTGAAGATTTCATCAGAAGAATAAGAAAAAACTGCATCTGGTTTTCCATTCCCCCCCCCCCCAAGAACTGGAATGACTTGTAGCAGAATTTAGAAATTGCACAAGGATTTTGGTGTTGGTAAATTTCAGCATCCTGAAAAAGCATGTTCTTTGGTGTAATGTACAAATGATAGCAATAAGCTGGGATGTGATTGTTACCTCTGAGTGCCTACTTGTAAAAACAGGAAGGGAAGTTCTTGTGGTTAAAACCAGATTCTAACTTTGGCATGAAGTTTAGAGCTAGTACGAAGAATAAAAGTTTTACATTGTACTGCACAATGTGTAATATAACGTACTTACATTGTACTACATAACCTCTTGTTTCATATTCCTGCTTTATAGAAAAACCTGTACAAGGCTTATTATGCAAATGCTGTCATTTTCTGTTTGGGGGGGGAAAGAGAGCTTTCAGCTTCTTGTTAGTCGTGATTTAGAGCCTTTTCATCAATGTTTCTATCACCCAGGATCCCTTGTGAAAAGCAATTTTTTGTGGGATTTCCTGGAACTTTCCTTGCGAGGGAACAAAACTAAAGTATAATTTGGAATCTTATAATCAGCTAGATTATGTGGGGAAAATGGTTTTACTCTCCCCTTCATGATCCCATTCTCTTTGATCTGCTTTTTGGGGGTTCTATCACTGTAGCTGAATATCTTGAGAGGCCTATGCAGAAAATGCAATGCTGAAATATTTTCTATCCTTCACGTAATTAATTACATTACATAATGTTTTTTTTCCAGATTAATTTTGGACCTGTTATTTAGCAAGAAACTTGAACTATGCAGACAATTAAGTGTGTCGTTGTGGGAGATGGTGCTGTTGGTAAAACATGTCTTCTAATTTCTTATACAACAAATAAATTTCCCTCTGAATATGTACCAACGGTGAGTAAAAAGGTGGTACTTCCTTTTTTTCTTGTACAAAGTTAAGGAACAGAGAATTATGTCACTGCTAATTAGACATATATGTATGAAATAAAGCCTGCGTGACAAGTGACAAGTGTGATACTTTCCTTAAGCTTTCAGGCTTAAGGAAAACCTAGCATTCAGTTTCCTGGTATGTTTCACTACTTGGAAAATTATTTAAACCAAGATATTTAATCTATAACAACATTGTATTTTAAAATGTCAAATGTCAGAATGCTAGTTTTTCTTAAAAGGCCTTTGCTTTGTAGGTGGGAATCTTAAAGTATTGTAATTACATGCTGACTTAATTGTTTGATTAAAAATAATGGTTCTGAGTAAAGCAGGTTGGGTCCTATGATCACTGTTGCTGTTGCCTGTTGGTTAAGGATATATTTTGCTGATTAACTTAGTGATAGCAAACTCTGAAAGGAGATAATTGCTTTTCCCAACTTGATTAGACTGTTATTGAAACCCATTAGCGATGGATGGATTTGTTCTGCTGCATTCTTCCAGGTTCATATTTCTGTATAAATAGTTGATTTGAGTCCCAGGTATGTTTTGTGTTTGGAAGAGAATAATTGATTCTGAAAGTTGTTTCTTGTCTATTAACTCTCCAGGTGTTTGATAACTATGCTGTAACAGTGATGATCGGCGGGGAGCCGTATACCTTAGGCCTGTTTGATACAGCAGGTAACTGCTTTTCAATTGTTCATCCTTTGATGAAGAAGATGATGTGGGTTTATAGTGACTGTTGATTTTGGGTTTTTTTTTTAATAAATAAACTTCAATTTATAAGTGTGCCAGATATCAGAGTAATATTATATCTGCCCAAACTGGTATAGTATAAAGAATGCTAGTTTGTTTGTTGTCCCTTTCCACCCCCTTGTCCTTTTGTGGGACTGCCTTTTAATTAATTTGTAAGCTGTTTTGGAAGCCTCTCTAGCAGAGGAAAGGAATAAAATACTACTTGGTGGATAGTTCTTGCTTTTCTCCTGTATCCTCTTTAAAATCCCTTCCAGCCCTAGGATTCTATGAATACAATGAGTGAATCCACCAGAATTTCTTAGTTGGGAAATGACACACAGCTGTCATTTCCTGCTTTGCATATCTCAGTTTGCAAGTGTGGCAGATCCCCAGATAGTAAGGAAACTTTTAGGGAATGTACAGCTTTCTCAGAAGCGGGATCCCCTTCTGCTTCTTTGGGGAATAGATAGTGATCTGCAACATTAAATTTATTTACCCAGCCTCGCCTTGATCTCTCCGGAGAAAGTGGAGAATGACAGTATGTTGTGTCTGGCCTTGGAGTAAGCCTTGATTTTTCTGCCCAAGGGTAGATAACTCTGCCATTCATCCTGTTATGAGCCGCAATCTGAAAGTGCAACTAAATTTTATTCTGGGAACTACATTCCGCTAATTTACATGGTATCGTTTGGGATTCTTGAGTCATGGGGTGGAAGCGGATGCTTCCCTTGGGCATGTGCACAGCTTAAACTTTGAGTTGCCTGAAAGAAGAGAGAGCAATTTTGCTGAAATCTCTTCAGTAAGAATTCCTTTCTCAGACCGATCTACCAGAGTTAAAATTCTAACAGATGTACAGCTAGCCCTTTCTTTAGTGACCGTTCGGAGTTACGACGGCCCTGTAAAAAAGTGACCTAGGACTATTTTTCACACGACCGTCCCGCAGGGTCACGTGATCAACACTCAGACGCTTGGCCACTGACTCGTATTTATGACGGTCGCAGTGTCCCGGGGTCAGGCCATCCCCTTTTGCGACCTTCTGACCAGCAAAATCCATGGGGAAGCCAGATTCACTTCACAAACCATGTGACTCAAACTTCACAACCGGAAGTGATTCACTTAACAACTGTGTGCGAGAAAGGTCGTAAAAGTCACTTAACAAATTTCTCACTTAGCAACATCAAAAAAATTTCGGTCGATTGTCGTAAATCGAGGGCTACCTGTATACCTAGATAAAATTTTGTTCTTTGTACCCTTTCCTCCACCCCGTGACCGGGTTTCTAACGTCGGTCTCTCTTATTTTTTTTTTCCCCCAGGACAGGAAGATTATGACAGATTACGGCCCCTCAGCTACCCACAGACAGATGTGTTTCTGGTCTGCTTCTCTGTGGTCTCGCCCTCTTCGTTTGAGAACGTTAAGGAAAAGGTGAGAGGGTCCGGGCTGCAAATGTTTTTAATCCGTGGTGTTCCCTCAGCTGGGTTGCTTTCCGGAGGACGTTTCATTACCAAACTAGGGTATTGAACCAGTTTGGTTATGACTCGTCTACAAGGGAAAAGAAGCACGATTTGAGAGTGACTCCATCGTTCCATCCTGAGCTGCAAATATTCTCTTCTGTCGCGGCTTTTAACCCTCACGGCAACAACCCCAGTGCCTCCCTTCGCGTGGTTGATTTTTACCTTGTGACCGGTACGTTTTCCCTCTTCAGTGGGTCCCTGAGATCACTCACCATTGTCCGAAGACTCCATTTCTGCTCGTCGGGACGCAGATTGATCTCAGAGACGACCCCTCCACGATTGAGAAGCTTGCCAAGAATAAGCAGAAGCCCATCACTCCTGAGGCAGCGGAGAAACTGGCCCGGGACTTGAAGGCCGTCAAATACGTGGAATGCTCTGCGCTCACACAAGTAAGCCCCCTCTTTAAATCCATCCGCATGGCTGTTGTTAGCAAGAGGGGGGGGACCTCAGAGGGCGATGGGGGTTGGCAGGTTTGAAATTCCTCTTGGAAGATTCTCGTGGTTGGTTTTGTGCTGCGTTCGGAAATTCTCACAGTAGGGATCCGATAACCCGTCAAATCTTTCGGAACAATTTTTGCACCTGGTGTAAAAACAAAACAACAGCCCATCAAATTGGATTGCACAGAGCAAACGACGAGGGTGTCACCGTTAATTAACCATTAAGGGCACCGAAAGAATAAATTCCAACCATTGCTATTTAATTTCCCACCGATTTGGAACCTGATTGCCGGCGGAGCCGGTATCTCCATATATCCTGAGCTCTTCGTAGACAAGTCGGATAATTGCCAAGGCAGAAGGAGTGGGTGGCAGCTTAAAACAAGCGGTTAGGCTTGTCGGGCAACCCCGAATCTCTGTCAGCCTCACCCTGCAGAATTTTAACTGGATGTCTCATGAGGATTGTGGTCTTGGATGCCAATGGAAAGGGTTTTGTATGGATGCATTTGTCATGGTGTCTAGTTCGTTGCCGGATAATTGCGCTCTCCTAGCTCAGGGCTCCTAGAGAAACAGATCAGCGATGGCAGGAGACAGGGAGGGGCGACGATGGTGATGGCGGGCAGGTGAAATTGGTGGGATGGAGGAAGGGCAGGGGGGGCCCAACTGCCCGAGTTTCAAAGTGTGATGATTACAAACACAGCCTCACAATTGCGAAATGCTGTCGAAAACTGAGCACCTTCAGGGAATTACCGAAGAGCCAAAGGGTGGTACTACTTACATACACACAGTTTTAAATTGTAGCCCTCGGAGTTCTCACCCGGCATTAAAAGGACGAGGTGGGGGAATAAATGACAGGTAGTCCTTGACTTACCACCACAAGGGACCCCCAAATTTCTGTTGCTAAGCGAGACACTTGTTAAGTGGGTTTTGCCCCGTTGAACGAACTTCCTTGCCACATCGGTTAAGGGAATCGCTGCATTTGTTCAATTAGTGACCTGGTCGTTAAGTGAATCTGGCTTCCCCCTTGACTTGGCTTCTCAGGTCGCAAAAGGGGATCACGTGATCCTGGGACACTGCGACTGTCATAAATAGGAGTCAGTTGCCAAGCGTCTGAATTTTGATCGTGGGGATGCTGCAACGGTCATAAGTGTGAAAAACGGTCATGAGCCCCTTTTTTCAGTGCCGTTGTAACTTCAAACAGTCACTAAGTGAACTGTTGTTAAGTCAAGGACTACCTGTAATGGACCACATTATAATGTCAGTGAGGGAAAGCTTTGGCAATGTTTTCTTCAAGGGGGGGGGAGGTGGAGACAGAGAATGTGTCTCCCGTATTTAGACATATTTTTGAGAAGGAGCTTGGCCTTTTGGAGTGCAAAATGTAAAATAAGCAGCAGAAATCAAGGTACGTACAGAGGAACTTAATTCTTGCACTTGGGTAGGAAGAAAAACCATAGCAAATGTGGTTAGCTTTAAAAGAAAGTTGTTATTGTTTTAAAGCACATAAGGAAGGGGAAATAAAAAGAAGAAGAGCAGAAGTAACCAAACAGAAGTAAAAAGAAACAGAAACATGTTTGATGCAAGCAGCAATTCAGCCTCGTTTTAAAATAAACTTCCAATTGTCGAATCTTTCTCGATTTCAAGTGTTGTGGCTACGTACAGCCTAGAATACATTCTAGTGCAATTTAAATGTTCCTGCTGGTTTTCTTAAAAGATAGGATCAGTAAAAAACAACAACCATTAATTAAATACTATGCTTAATCTCTAGAATGCTTCTGCTTAAAAAGGCAGATTAAAATAAATATATGCATATGAAATGGCAGTCATGTTTAGAATTAATCGTGTCTCTTTAACATGAATATGTTCAGATTTTTTTTCTCCTATATATCAAGAAGACCTACAGTCGGTAGCACTCAATTTATTCTGAAACCATGTAAAATCCTTTCTGAAACGGAAGATTTTTAATTATGTTAAGGTGCTAGGTATTAAAATGTATCATAGTGTCAATTATAAATCAGTTATACTTCGACAATTCTAATAAGGGAATAATGCATACTTTTGCTAGGAAATACCGTACCTGATACGTAAATAGGAAATCTGATTCAGTGGCTTGTTTCATGTCACATTAGCTTCCTAGGAGCAATTAGTTGGTCCTAAAACTCCAAAATTCTCATTTTTCTTGCAAAACGAGCTTTTAGAGAGCCTTTTCATAAATACTCAGATGCTTGAAAGCTTTTCTGGAGACCATTGTACTAGGGAAGAGGGCTTTGGGAATACACAGGTCATAAAAGATTCTCAGGTCATTCTGACAAGATCATTTTGTATCTCACAGTAGATTTAGACAGATCTAGTTTCACAGCTGGCTACGGCGGGTGGCGTTTCTTTTCTTAGAAAACAGTCTGTTGCTGCAGATCGGGGCTTTGCGTGCTGATGTGACTTTTGCCCACAGAAGCAAGGCATTTTATTTGAACCAATTTTATTTTTGTTTTGATTTCTGTCTGCCTTATTCCTGGGATGTCTGCAACTGCTGGAGTTGACCTGAGAATCCCAGAGGTTGAATTTCTCGCGCTGGAACCGCTGAGCTGCCGTAGTTTTCCCTCGCCCCCAGAAAATTGGGAGGGAGCTGCCTAAACACGAATGTAATTAATTTCCCCTGGAAGTATGGGTTTCTTGGTAGCAAATTAATGCCTTCTTGGGTAGCAGCCTTCCAGGCGTACGGGAACAGCTGTTGGAAAAAGGTTTGGGCCTTTCTCTAATTTTACTTTGCGTGTGGAGGGCTGAAATATTAAAGCCAGCGCGCAGATTATTTATTTAGTCAATCGTATCTGCATAGACTCCCATCTCACAAGAAAGTAACTCTGAAAGGGGGGGGGGGCTGAGAGTAGTAAGTGAAGAATTGCCCCAAAGAAGAGGGAGTCAAGCTATTCTCCAAAGCACTAGAAGGCAGGACAAGAAGCAATAGATGGAAACTAATCAAGGAGAGAAGCAACCTAGAACTAAGGAGAAACTTCCTGACAGTGAGAACAATTAATCAGTGGAACCCCTTGCCTCCAGAAGTTGTGGGTGCTCCAACACTGGACGTTTTTAAGAAGAGATCGGACAGCCACTTGTCTAAAATGGTATAAGGTTCCTGCTTGAGTAGGGGGTTGGACTAGATGACTTCCAAGGTCCCTTCAAACTTTATTATTATTATTATTATTAATTGGAAACGGCTACCCTTTGACGGCTGGTTCACCCTATCCAGTGAATTTTGGTAACACATTGCAGTAGGAAATGTTGGTAAGCACTCTCCTCCTTTTCACACTTCCGTAGTCAAACCTGGTTGGTTTCCGTCGAGGGAGCTGGCTGGCGGTAACTCTGGTGAAGAAACCATCCTGTGGTTTGTAGGGCTCACGCTTAGTGGTATCGTAAGTGCTTTTGAGCAGAACGAGAGTCCTTTGGGCCTGGACCTTTTTTTGAAGCCTCCAGCTACACAAAACCAGGTTGTTTTCTTCCCCTCTGTGGATGTGCTTTAGACCAGAGCGAAGAAGTTGGAGTCTTAATGTCACATTTAAGTAAAGGCCTCTATTTATAGCAATGGAAACCTGGAGTTCGGGTGGAACGCATGCTAACCCCTTGTGCTCTGCTTGCCTGTCTTTTCTCCCTCCGAAGATCTACTTTGTGCCAAAAGTAAATCTCCTTCATTGAACGCCTTTCGTTCCCGAATGCTCTTTGTATCTGCTTGCTAGCGTGTGTGTGTGTGTGTGTGTGTGTGTGTGTGTGTGTGTGTCTATCTCTCTCTAACCCTCTAACCAGGCTACTATCTTTTTCTCCTCTCCCTCTGTCTTATAGAGAGGTCTGAAGAATGTATTTGATGAGGCTATCCTAGCTGCTCTCGAACCCCCGGAAACTCAACCCAAACGGAAATGCTGTATATTCTAAAAACAGTTTCCTCTTTTTTTTTTTTTTCATTTCTTCCTTTCCTCCTTTCTTGTTGCTGCTTCCTCTATCCTGCTGTAGAAAGTTGGTTGAAAAACAAAAACAAAACGCCACCACCATCACCAATAAAACCATCCTGAATGAAAGAAGCTGTGTCTTTTACTTCATGTCTTAGAGCAAACTCTGTATTAGCTTTGAGGGTTGGGAAGGGATTAGAAACTGCATTTAATAAAATAAAAATAAAAATTGGGTGTGGCTACGAAATATGAAAATAGACCCATTCAAATGTGCTTTTGGGTTGCTGGCTCTTTAATAAGCTATACGAGTAGGTCTCTCAGAGATGCCGTGGTAGCTTTGCTTAGAATAATAAAAAAAAATTGGGAGGAATAATTGAAAAAATAATGGTAGGATTTTTATATCTCAATGAAAAGGACTGTACAATCTTATTTCTCTTCCTCCCTCCCTCCTTCCTCCCTCCCTCCTTCCTCTCCTCTCTTTCTCAATTGTATTTGCATGATGATTGTACCTGACATGCTGACCTGCAAGTAATACTAAAATGATTTTTTTTCCTCTGTGCAGTGGGTTTTTGCTATACTTTTGGCTGTTTGTGATGTCGTGCAGTGTTTGTTGGGGTTCTGGGGGGCGGTGTTTGGGGCGCGCGCGCTCCTTTGACGAGGGCCGACATCTGTTTTCCAGTGACATGGTGATAATCACTTTGATTCCTTCTTTAAAGCTTGCACTGTAAACATGTAAAGCTTTTCTCTGGGGGAGGGGGGGGGAAAGAAACCTCATACTTTTTTTTGACCTCTGTTGTCCAAACGAAGGAAATGATCTCCAATTGTAGTACCTGAACATTTCAAAAATTAAAAAAAATAGCTGTTTGTATAAATGCCTGATGAAGCATTATTCCTGTTTGCTTTCATTTGCTTCAGTTTTAACACCTTTTGCGCTCCAACCTGTTTTATTTTCTCATGCTGGGACCGGTTTTGACTCTATACCATCCACTGTTTCTGAGTCCTCCTTTGCTGCTTCAGTAACTGCTGATCGGGGTTTTCCATCAAACTTTGGGGGGGTGGGGGAAAGGATCCCACGTTCTCGCTTCTGATCTAACCTGGTTGACCCTTTCCCTAAAACTCACTTCTCCTTTCTTTTCAAACCCCGGGGTAATAACGCATATTCTCAAAGGTGACGATCAGACACACTTGCTTTTATTTCTTCACACACTCCTGTACAATCAGCGAGTGCCCGCTTCATGCTCTCTCTCTCTCTCTCCAAGATTTTCAAATTTGGGGGTGCTCGGGCTTACTTTCTTGCCTTTAAGCATGGGGGGGGGCTTCGCATCTTAAAACTTCAAGCTCCTTTTCAATAACTCGGTCCAGGCCCTATGAAATCCATAACGCACACCTGGCTAGGAATATTGCTTCATAGCAGAGTCGTCCCCCCCGCTCCCCGTTTTCCTCCAAACTCGGTTTTTAATTTTGTCTTTGTTGGGTTCTTTTTTTCCCCTTTGTTTGTTTGTTTTAAATTCTGTTTGCTTTGAATAACCCAGACAATGAGACCGCCCCTTTCTCTTTGCCCCCTTTTCAGAAAGGACTAAAGAATGTATTTGACGAAGCGATACTGGCTGCTCTGGAGCCCCCGGAACCGAAGAAGAGCCGTAGGTGCGCGCTGCTATGAACGTCTTTGCCTCTTCACGGCCCCTCCTGCCAAGCCTGGTGTTGATGTCATACTAAAAGCAATGTTGAAATCAAAACTAAAAAGAGTCAGATTTTTCCAATATTTTCATTTTTTTTTTTAAATTTTTATTTTTTCCCCCCTCCCAATCATGACAAAATGCCGTGCGCCCTTTCCCCGTCGCGCTCTCTGTAGGAAAGGCGAAGCCATTCGCCCTTTTCTTCCAGTGCCCTTCAGTTAGACTAATTCTTTTTAAGAAACCAACATAGAGTAATGTATCTCGACACTGATTAGTACTAGGTTTCTTTTTTCTTTTTTGTTTTTGTTTACTGTTCAATTTGTTTTTGTGTTTGTTTGTTTGTTTTTGAGATTCAGGCATGCTTAAATGATTTTTGTTCTTCCTGTAACGGACTAACTCTTAAGTCTCTAGCCTTCAGACCCTCTTCCACCCCTGCTAGGCTGGCCGTATTTTGGAGCCTGTTGTGTTATTTCCGCAGCCAGCTTCCAAGTGAAGGGTTGAGCAGGCTTCAGTCCGCGGGGCAGATTCTGCGAGCTGAGAGCGGCTGTCCCAAAACTGGTGCTCCTTTTGAAGGGAGGTGTCAGTTCATCTCCTCTGAAGCGGCATCTCCTCTGAAGTTGCCTTGGCGCTCTCTCGTGTTCCCTTCTTTCCTCCAAAGCAGGTCGGGAACCTCGGCCCTCTCTTTTCGAAGACACAAAAATCTCAATTAGCCCGTCGTCGGTCCATTCAGCCAAAAGCTTTTTTTTTTTGGTGTGTCTGTGTGTGTCTGCGCGCGTTTATTCCCACTGGGGGAAGCCCACTCGGTTTTGCCAATTGCTGATGTTTTTGAGGGTTTTTTTTGTTGTTAGTTGAGTTTCACAAAAAAACAAAACCAGCACACCTGGCAATATATGAGATGTTTAATGGAAAAGAGAGAAGAGCCTGCTTTTATAAAGGCCATTTCAAGTTTCTGGGGTCTGTTCTTCCACCATCCGTTCTCTTGGTAAGAAGAGGCTTCCCGCGATCAGCAATATTACGTATCTCTGCCTTCAGCTGTTGGAGAGTTGGAAAGACACCGAAAGAGACACGGAGAAGATAACGTCAGTAGGGTATGGCGAAGGCTGGCAGAAGCTGTGATCAAACCAGGCCCCATCCTTGGTCTCCTGATGGGTGAGGATCTCTTAACTCCAGTGTTCGTAGGGATCTTCCCAAAATACACCCCTGGCTTAATAACTTCTCAGATCTACCCAGATTCTAATTCTTGTAGACTCATTAGTGTTGAACTGATGCTTTTTTCCCCCCTCTCCATGTCTGAGTTCTTTGTATATGCCTTTTTTTTTTCCAGATGTATTAAACATAAAACTATCTTCACAAGCCCGGCTAAGCATAGTTTCTTCTACCTGCCCTTTCCTTCATTGGCACCTCAGTCTTTGTGTTCTTTAAAATAAGCCCAATATCCACTTAAAAAACGTCTCCAGCTGTTGAAATCTTCGCTCCCTCCCCTGGAATTCATTTTGCATCTCCTAATTCCCTCTCTGCTGACTGGGGCCTTCTTAGCCGACATCGTCCCATTTTAGAAGATAGTTGAATGAAACTCTTGTGTATGTGTGTGGTCACCGCCCTGCCGAAGCATGGCTTGGCTGGGGGATTCTGGGAGTTGAAGTCTGCCCGTCTTTAAAAGAGCTGACGTTGATTAGATAAACCCCTGGGCAGTCCTAATAAAGTTTGCCTGCGGAGTGTGCTTTTTTTTTCCAAACGGCAAAATTGGAACTTAAAAATTGCCAAGCTCAGCTCTGCACTTTTGGGAAAAGAACCACTAGATGGGGGAACCGAGCCAGTTTAGCCCGCTCCATTCCCCCACCCCCAAATTTCTGTTGTGGAATATATAATTTTAAGGGAGGTCTGGCTGAATCCAGAAGCCTCCAGCTCTAATAGTTTATATTTCCAGCAACTTTCCGGAACAGCGTTGGCTGCATCCCAAAGACCGGCTGCCAAGTTGTTTACATCAACAAGAAATTTTCTGGAAAGACCCACAAAACAGCTGGGCCCGGATGTGCGAGGGGAACCAGAGTCTGCCAGGGGAAATTCACCGGGGGGGTGTGTGAGTGGGTGGGCGTACTGTCCTTGCAGAATCCAGTGTGGCCCTTGAGTTGACAGGGGCCTCCATCTTACAAAGACGTGAGCATACAGGTCGGCCAAAACTGAGGCCAAGATTTCCGTTGCTAAGTGAGACAGTTGCTAAGTCAGCTTCGCCCCGTTTTACAAACTTCCTTGCCACCATTGTTAAGGGGGAATCCCTGCAGTTGTTAAAAGTTAGCTACATGGTTGTTAAGCGTCCCGCGTGGACTTGGCTTGTCGGGAGGGAGGTCCCCAAAGGAGAATCACATGAGCCCTGGGACACTGTGACCGTCATAAATGTGAGTCGGTTGCTGAGCATTCGAATGTAAATCACATGACCGCAGGGACGATGCGACGGTTGTATGTGTGAAAACGGTCCTCAATAATCCTGCATTCTAACCACAAGGAAGGAAGGAAGGAAGGAAGGAAGGAAGGAAGGAAGGAAGGAAGGAAGGAAGGCAATAGCAACAGCCCTTAGACTTATACACCGCTTCACAGTGCTTTGCAGCCCTCTCTAAGCCGTTTTACAGAGTCAGCTTTTTGCACCCAACAAACTGGGTCCTCATTTTATCGATCTCAGAAGGATGGAAGGCTGAGTCAATCTTGAGGCGGTCAGGATCGAACGTCTGGCAGTCGGCAGAGTTAGCCTGACCACTGGAAGGACGGAAGGACGAGTCCATCTCGAAGACAGTCCCTCTCTCCGCTTTTCCTCCAAAGCTTTTGCAGCCCCAAGGAAGGCCACCAGAACTGAGCGAAACACACACACACACACACACACACACACACACACACACACACACACACACAGACCCCTGCTCCAAAAATCACATTGGCAGCTTCTAGCATTTTGTTTTCACGGTGACCTGCCCAATTGCCTCTTTGGGAGGGCACCCACCCACCCTGCGAGAGACAGAGAAGAGCGAGCTCTGCCCTGCTCTTCTATTGTTGCCTGTCGCAATTCCCGCCAGCAGCCAAAAATAGCGGTGGATTTATCGTCCCCATTTAAAGCCCGCTGATCTGCTTGCCCTCCGCACATCCTGAGGCAGTGAATTCCACAGGTTAACCACTTAGACACTTGTCAAAAAGTCCTCCTTTTGCTCTGTCTTGGATCTTGTTGCATTAGATCCCTGAGAATTTTAGGAAGTTTGCAGCTTTCTTTCTTTCTTTCTTTCTTTCTTTCTTTCTTTCTTTCTTTCTTTCTTTCTTTCTTTCTTCTTTCTCTTTTTCTTCCTTTCTCTCTCTCTCCCTTTCTCCTCCCCTTCCTCTTTCCCTTTCTCTTTTTCCCTTCCTTTCTTTCTTTTTCTCTTTCTTTCTTTCTTTCTTTCTTTCTTTCTTTCTTTCTTTCTTCTTTCTCTTTTTCTTCCTTCCTTCCTCTCTCTCTCCCTTTCTCCTCCCCTTCCTCTTTCCCTTTCTCTTTTTCCCTTCCTTTCTTTCTTTCTTTTTCTTTCTTTCTTTCTTTCTTTCTTTCTTTCTTTCTTTCTTTCTTTCTTTCTTTCTTTCTTCTTTCTCTTTTTCTTCCTTCCTTCCTCTCTCTCTCCCTTTCTCCTCCCCTTCCTCTTTCCCTTTCTCTTTTTCCCTTCCTTTCTTTCGCTCTCTTTTCTCTCTTCTGCAGCCAGTTGCACAGTATTTTTTATTATTATTATTATTATTATTTTTAAAGAAAAACGCTTCGAAAACAAGAGCCAAACGACCACACGGCTTGGAAGAGCAGCCTCTGAAATCTCACACCAGTCCACCCTCCGAAGGGGGGTGGAGCTGTGGGGAGCCCTGTTGGAAAGGAAACATACAAGGGAAGTGGTCAAATCTGGCTGGCTTGCTTTCTCCGCTGCCAAAGGAGGAACTCGGCATGACGACAGCCGACAGCACACACACACACACACACACACAAAAGCCATCCGAAGCCGTCGCTTTTTCCACAACAGCCATGAGCCGAGCGCACGATTGTGTGGTGCACTAGCTTTGCTGCGATGCTTTTCCCATGAAATGTTGGGAAAACTTCTCCCATTGAGTCTTGGATTTTTTTGGCAACAGCAAAGAGACCCCGGGGAAGACGGACCCGTGGCCCTAAAAGCGAATTTCGTTTCTAGAAGAGTCTGGAGGCCAAATTGTAGGATGTACGGTTGAGGGAGCTCGGTATGTCTAGTCTAGAGAAAAGAAGGACCAGGGGTGACGTGATAGCAGTGCTCCAATATTTGAAGGGGTGCCCCAAAGAAGAGGGGGGGGGTCCCATCTAGCCTCCAAAGCACCAGAAGGCAGGACAAGAAGCAACGGATGGAAACTTAACCAAGGAGAGAAGCAACCTGGAATTAAGGAGAAATTTCCTGACAGCGAGGACAATTAACCCAGTGGAACTGCTTGCCACCAGAAATTATGGATGCTCCATCACTGGAGGTTTTCAAGAAGAGATTGGACCACCATTTCTCCGGAATGGTCTAGAGTCTCCTGCCTGAGCAGGGGGTTGGACTAGATGACCTCCAAGGTCCCTTCCAGCTCTATTCTGATGGATTGAAGTGGTCTAGGGTCTCCTGCTTGAGCAGAGGGTTGGACTGGAGGACCTTCAAATATTCTGATTGATTGATTGATTGATTGAAATGGTCTAGGGTCTCCTGCCTGAGCAGGGGGTTGGACTAGAAGATCTTCAAAGTCCCTTCCAGCTGTATTCTGATTGATTGAAATGGTCTAAGCAGGCCTCCTGCCTGAGTAGGGGGTCAGACTAGAAGACCTCCAAGGTCCCTCCTGACTCTTTTATTCTGTTATTCTGTACACCGCCCCAGATAAACGATTGCCCAGTCTTACTTTTGGAGACCTCCAGCGATGGAGCACCCACAACTCCCAAGCTGTTCCATTGATTCATCGTGCACACATACACACCCTCCTCCCCCGGCTGGCCGGGGAATATTTACACTTGGCAGGTGTAAAAATTGCGAAGTTGCTTCCAAAACCAATCGGCGTGGGTACTGTCCAGCTGCTGAACTCTGGATTTAACTTGAACATCTGGCAGCCGGGAACCTGGTCAAACTCCCCATTGCCGTTTTCCTCAAGGAAAATCCCCCGTTTTCTCCTTGGGAAAACTCACTTAGCGACTGTTTTGCCCAGCAAAATGGAAATTCTGGGCTCCGTTTTTAGTTATAAGTTGAGGCCCGTTCCCCGGGCTTTCTCTTCGAAACAGTCTGAATGGCGGCCGGAATTCGCAGGCTGGAATCTCAGGAGGAATCCCGGAAGGATTAAACGCGTTTCTTATTACCTAGCCAAGCTAGATTGAATCAAGAATTAAGCAAGGGATTAGAATAGAATAACAAAGAGTTGGAAAGGGGGCCTTGGAGGTCATCTAGTCCAACCCGCTGCTCAGGCAGGAGACCCGAGGCCATTTCAATCAATCAGAATAGAGCTGGAAGGGGCCTTGAAGGTCATCTAGTCCAACCCGCTACTCAGGCTGCTTGCCCTTTCCACGTTGCTGTTGCTTCTAAGGGGAAAAAAAACTGATTTAGGAACCCTTTCCCCACTCTTATACAACCGTTGCATCATTCCCGGGGTCACGTGATTTGCATTCGGATGCTCGGCTGCCGACTTACCTTTACGACGGTCGCAATGTCCCAGGGGCCACGTGACACCCCCTCTTTCCTCCCCCCCAAAGTCAACAGAGAAACCAAACTCACTTAAGCAACTCTGTGACTAATTTAACAACGGCAGGGTTTCACTTCAAGGTGGCAAGAAAAGTCACAAAATGGGGCAAAATTCAAAATGAACAAACGTTTCACTTAGCGACATAAATTTTGGGCTCAATTGTCGTGAGTTGAGGACTACCTGTATTACACACACACACACACACACACACACACATTAAGACTGGTCCCATTCAGGATGGGGACGAAAAACAAGCTGGTATCTTTCCTGCCCCCTGTCCTGCAAGGCTGATGGGGCAGGCCCCCCCTCCCCACCCACCCTTGAGCGTCCCAAATTCACACCCCTTTGACCCATTGTGTGTGGCTACACACTGAAGGAAAGGGATCAAAAATGTGGTGTTTTGTATGTAGATGTGGGAAAGCCTGGGAGGCAAAAAAAAAACAAAACTGGAAAAATTGGGGGGAAAAACAGGTTTTTTCCTCCCATTTTTTTTCCCAAACAGCTTTGGAAAAAATAAAAAAATAATAATCCTTCCCCCCCCCATTTTTCCAGGTTTTTTTCCCCCCCAGGCCTTCCCGTCAATATTTGTGTGCGTAATGTGTAGCAAGCAATGAATCTTCGCACCAGTATACTTCACGAAGTATATGCCAGGAAAAGCCATGGGGTCTGCACAAATTTTGGCCTGCCTCCCTTTGGGGGGGGGGCAAAGAATGGATATTGGCCCCTTCCGACGTTGTGTCGTTCAGCGGCCAAACAAACCTACAGCTGGATCTCATCTGGTGCATCTTCCAGTGACCCCATCACTCCCCCGTCCCATCACAGCTGTGGCAGAACTAGGCAGCCTCGGATGCTGGTCCCCCTGCCTGCCTGCCCCCTAACCTCTCCCCTCCCTCTCCGAGAGCAACGTGGGGCCCTTCCGGGAGGAGAAAGGCATTGCAAAAAGGAGCCAACAATTTGGAAAGTCGGGTCTCTCCAGAGGGTATGTCTCATCAAACAAAAGAGGAGGATTAGGGGGTGACATGATAGCCGTCTTCCAATAGCTGAGGGGCTCTGTCCCCCCCCCAAAAGAGGGGGTCCACCTATTCTCCAAAGGCCCTGAAGGCAGGGCAAGAAACAGCGGAGGGAAACTAACCGAGGAGAGAAGCCACCTGGAATTAAGGGGAGATTTCCTGACTGTAAGGACAATTCACCAGTGGAACAGCTTGCCACCAGACGCAGTGAATGCTCCATCACTGGAGGTTTTTAAGAAGAGACTGGACAACCATTTGTCTGAAATGGTTTAGGGTTTCCTGCCGGAGCAGGGGGGTTGGACTAGAAGACCTCCAAGGTCCCTTCCAGCCCTAGGATTTTATAAGGCAGAAGAAAGAGAGAGAGGGATGGATGGATGGATACCAGGAAGGAAGGAAAGGAAGGAAGGGAAGAAGGAAAGAGAAACAGCAAGAGAAAAAGGAAGGAAGGAACGAAGGAAAGAAACAGCAAGAGAAAAAGGAAGGAAATGGAAAGAAGGAAGGAAGGAAGGAAGGAAGGAAGGAAGGAAAGAAAGAAACAGCAAGAGAAGAAGGAAGGAAGGAAGTCCACCTATTCTCCCAAGCAGCTGAAGGCAGGACAAGAAGTAAAAGATGGAATCCAGGAGAGAACGAAGGAGACATTTTGTGACCTTGGGACCAGCAAAGTCAACGGGGAAGCCCCATCCACTTAACAACCGTGTCACTAACTTAACAACCTCAGCGATTCAGTGGCGGTCGTGGGTCATGGCTACTTGTGCACGACAACAATCCCCTCTTCTCTCCCCCCACCCTCAACCTCAAATTACAATCACGATTGGAAACTTTAAATATTTTTCTTCTTCTTTTTCTCTTTCTTTCTTTCTCTTTTTTTTTAAAAAAATTTGCTCTCTGTTCCCTTCTTGGCGACCCTTTTCGGTCAGGGGGCCCAAGACCGTGTCCCAGAAGTTTCCATGGCTGGCTGGCTGGCTTTCCTCCCCGGTCACCGACACGTGTGCATTTCCACCAGCCGGTGGCACTGTTTACATTTGACAAAACAGCACCAATGGAACTTGCAGCTGCAGCGCTCCACCACTTGAACTTCGTCCGTGTGGAACCCCCGGCCGCAGCACATGAGCTCGCAGCCGTCGATGGCCTTGGAGGTCTTGTTGCAAGACCTCCCCTGGGTGCCCAGCACGCCGTTCCGGAGGTCGTGGTCGCAGAAATCGGGGCTGGAATCCAGGTACACCAGGTCCTCGTCCGTGTGCGGCTTGAACTGGGAGTTCTTGGGGACCAGCACCTTGGCGGAGCCGATCTTCCGCTGCTCCACCTCGGTGGCCCCGTCGAACTTCTCCTTCAGCACGTGGCCCACTTTGCGGAAGGGGGGCATGGCTTTCCAGCACGTCTTGACCTCGCACGAGCCCGACACGCCGTGGCACTTGCACTCCACCCTCATGTGGTTCAGGATGGCCTGGAGGAAAAAAAAAAAGGTCGAGAGAGATGCAAACAGGATGCTGAGGCTTTTGGGGAAAGGTGCAGAGAAGAGCAAGTGGGATGATTAAAGGCCTGGGGACCGAAACGTACGGACGGTGGCAGGATTTGGATATGGATAGTTCTAGGGAGAAGAAGGACTAGGGGGGACATGACAGCAGCATTTCAGTACTTGAGGGGCTGCCCCAAAGAAGAGGAGGGGGTCAATTTATTCTCCAAAGCACCAGAAGACAAGAAACAATGGATGGAAATTAAATCCAGGAGAGAAGCCACCCTGGAATTAAGGAGAAACTTCCTGACAGTGAGGGCAATTAGCCAGTGGAACGGCTTGCCACCAGAAGTTGTGGGTGGAGGTTTTGAAGAAGAGATTGGACCACCATTTGTCTGGAATGGTCTAGGCTCTCCTACTTCAGCAGGGGGTTGGACTAGAAGACCTCCGAGGTCCCTTCCAACTCTGTTATTCCACAATCCCAGATCAATCAACCAGTGGAACCACCTGCCTCCAGAAGTTGTGGGTGCTCCATCCCTGGAGGTTTTTAAAAAGAGACTGGACAGCCATCTGTCTGAAATGGTTTAGGCTTTCCTGCCTGAGCAGGGGGTTGGACTAGAAGACCTCCAAGGTCCCTAGGAGTCTATGATTCTGAGATAGACAGATAGATAGATAGATAGATAGATAGATAGATAGATAGATAGATAGATCAGATAAATCGCCATAGCTGCAGGAAGTAATTGCTGGAGGGGTAGCCAAGCCCATGGGGCTGTTACCTTTCGCCCAGCTTCGTTGTTATGGAGGTTCATGAGGGCTCGGCTGGAAGAGGCCCCCTTGCTTCTCTCCCGCACATCCACAAACGACTGGGAGAACGCGACGCCGTAAGCGATGTTGTCGGAGCAGCCGGACCACTGGAAACCTAGAGGCAGAAACAGAAGAAGACTTTGATACCAGCAGACGAGAATATTTGCAGCTCGGCGTTGAACCGCGCGGGGGTCCTTGATGCTCTCTGAGCTGGGTGGTTTTCTCGCAGACGTTTCAGGACCCAGCTAGGTGATACCATCCGTGCTAGAAGGGAGCGCCCTTACCCTGAGGGCTGACGCCGTGCACCGTGTGATCACAGCCGCACTTCTCCAGTTCTCCACTGCTGCACGCCCTGGTCACGGCGAAGGCGACGCCAGCGGAGGAGATGGCATAGACGAAGGCAGCTTCTCGTGTCCCTGGCAGAACCAGAACCGAAAAAAAAAAAAGATCGATTGGTTGAAATGGTGTAGAGTCTCTTCCTTAAGGAAGGGGTTGGACTAGAAGACCTCCAAGGTCCCTTCCGGCTCTTATTCTGATTGATTGATTGAAATGGCCTCGGCAGGCCTCCTGCCTGAGCAGGGGGTTGGACTAGAAGACCTCCAAGGGCCCTTCTGGCTCTATTCTGATTGATTGATTGAAATGGTCTAGGCAGGCCTCCTGCCTGAGCAGGGGGTTGGACTAGAAGACCTCCGAGGCCCCTCTGTTTTTCTGTGAACTCGACTTTCCGACGAGCAAAGCCGATGGGGAAACCGCAGCGCTGCTCGCGCCAACACCCACTGCGGTTCCCTTAACCCCCGTGGCGCGAGAGGCCGCAAAGCGGAGCCAAATGCAACCTCACGGATGCCTCGCTTAGCCACGGAAACGTCGGGCTGAGGAGTGGACGTTAAGCCGAGGACCAGCCTGTATTTGAAACCCTCCAACAGCATCAAAGTGCTTCTCTTTCCCCCCCCTCCATGCTGGCATCCTTTTGCAGGGTTTTATTATTAAGAATGTGTGTGTGTGTGTGTGTGTGTGCGTGCGCACGTGCATTTGTGTGTGTGTGTATAAATTTATACATTAAGATATATATATATAAATTTATATATAAAAAAAATTATAAATTAAGATATTCTGCACGTGTTTTATATATATATACATATTAAGATACTCTGCACGTGTTTTATATATATATATAAATTAAGATGTTCTGCACGTGTTTTATATATATATATATTAAGATATTCTGCACGTGTTTTATATATATATATATAAATTAAGATATTCTGCACGTGCTTTATATATATATACAAATTAAGATGTTCTGCACGTGTTTTATATATATATATATATATTAAGATATTCTGCACGTGTTTTATATATATATATATAAATTAAGATATTCTGCACGTGTTTTATATATATATACAAATTAAGATGTTCTGCACGTGTTTTATATATATATATATATATATATAAATTAAGATACTCTGCACGTGTCCTCGCTTGGTCTCTCGCCGAACTTTCCTGGCCCTGTAAAGGAGACCGCCCTGTTCCCCCCCCCGTCCCCTCATTCCTCTGGAGAAGCTCTAGAAGAGATGGCGGTCTGTGCCCCCCTCCCCTCCCGATGCCGGCGGCTGGGGTGGGGCAGGCCTCTGCACGCCAAAGAGGGAATATTGGTTTAGCGGTTCTCCCTGAAACCTTGCGACATCCAGTTCCTGCCAATGGTGGTTAGAGGCATGACAGAGGCTTCTGTCTCAAAGGACCCTGCGCTGCCCTCCCTCCCTCGCCCCCCCCTCGCCCCCCTCCCCAAATGGAGCAAAGGAATGGGCAGAAATGCCCTCTTGGTTGTTTTTTTTTTGCAAAGCCCAAACTTGGCAAACCTGGGCAGCTTTGGCTCCTGGAAGAAAGGGGGGGCGGGGGAAGAAGACGGGACACCTCCATCTGGAGAAGCAACTGCCCGACCTTTGAATTAATTGTGGTTAATGACAGGCTGAAGCTAGCTTGGCCTCGCTCTGCGGCCGCTGGGAAGAGAGGGAGCTTCATTCCTTGGTATTTTTGGTATTTCCAGGGCACAGGGCTCCGGCAGCCTCTCCCCCCCCCCCCGCTGCCTCTCCCCTCCCTGAAGACAAGCAAGGGAAAGTTAAATTAGAAGCCATGGGGGCTTTTAAAAAAGGAGGAGGCTCCCTGCCTTCAGCGGAGGCCAGATGCAAATCCAGCCATGATGAACAAATGGAGAAGAAGCATGCAAGCATTTCCACCCAATCTCTCACCCCTTTTTCTGGCTTTGGGGTTCTTTTTTTTCTCTCCCCCCCTCGCTGCAAATTCCCTGAAAACCTGTCAGTAAGGTGCAGCAGCAAAGAGACTCTTTTGCAAAAAAAACCCATCAAAAAACAAAAAGCATTTGATCGTCAAAGCCCCAAGAGCAGGGGGAAAAAAAGGGGGGGGGAATCTATGTCTCTCCACCAGGTTTGGCAGCTCTGGGCGAAAAGCTCTCCGTTCCTCGCCGCAACATTTCATTGCAGGCTTTGGTGACCGACTAGGAAGGCCCCGGCTTGTGAAATGAAAAGCTGTGCAGAGGAGGAGAAGGAGGGTGGGAAGACAGGAGAAGATGGAGAAGGAGGAGGAGATGGAGAAGAATGAGTGATGAAAGGTTAGAAAGAAGATGGAGAAGGGGAGGATGGAGGAGGAGGAGGAGAAGAAAGAAAAGAAGAAGAAGAAAGAAGAAGAAGAAAAGAAGAAGAAGAAGAAGAAGAAGAAGAAGAAGAAGAAGAAGAAGAAGAAGAAGAAGAAGAAGAAGAAGAAGAAGAAGAAGAAGAATTGAGAGCCGTTTAAATGCAGTGTTTCTCAACCATGATGACTTGAAAAATGCACGGACTTCAACTCCCAGAATTCCCTACGCCATCCCTGTTAGCTGGATTAAAAGCACCCTCCTCCTCTGCCTCGCCCCCTCCCCACCGGCCTCCTGCTGGACCACCATACCTTGCGTGACCACCTTGCCAAAGACCGGCAGGCTCTCCAAGGTGGAGCAGTTCCACCGGCGGTTACGGAACTGGAACTGGCACTCCTCGATGGCCAGCTGCGCCCCCCGGCGCACCGAGTCCATGACTTCCAGGTTCCTCTTGCACATCTGGACTTGCCGCTGGATCAGCCCCTTCAGCTTCTCACAGGTCTCCTCCTCGGAGATGCTGCCCACCGAAGAGAGCTTGGCCAAGTACCTGCCAGGAACACGTCAGAAATTAAACTCGGCCTCGTAGCTCGTATTTTTCCCTCCTTTCTTTCTTTCTTTCTTTCTTTCTTTCTTTCTTTCTTTCTTTCTTTCTTTCTTTCTTTCCTTCCTTCCTTCCTTCCTTCCTTCCTTCCTTCCTTCCTTCCTTCCTTCCTTCTTCTCTTGTGTTTTATACATTGATAAAACAATAAAAGTGATCTCACACACACACACACACACACACACCCTTTTATTGGAATTTTAACTTGGTTCCCAAGATTAAAAGGCGGCCATTGTGAGCCCAGGCAGAGATACCCGTGCAGGTCTGTTATTCTGATATTCAGAATGGTCTAGGGTCTCCTGCTTGGGCACGGGGTTGGACTAGAAGATCTCTAAGGTCCCTTCCAACTCTGTTGTTCTGTTTAAATTTTTTGGCTATCTCGCGGTTGCTGAAGATTTGGGGAGAAAAGGCAGAATAACCGAGTTGGACGGGACCTCGGAGGTCTTCTAGTCCAGCCCCTTGCTCAAGCAGGAAACCCTAGACCATTTCAGACAAGTGGCTGTCCAGTCTCTTCTTAAAAGCCTCCAGTGATGGAGCGCCCACGACTTCTGGTGGCAAGCTGTTCCACTGGCTAATTGTCCTCAGTGTTAGGAAGTTTCTCCTTAATCCCAGGTTGCTTCTCTCCTCGATTAGCTTCCATCCATTGCTTCTTATCCTGCCTTCTGGTGCTTTGGAGAATAAGTTCATCCCCCCTCTTCTTTGGGGCAGCCCCTCAAATACTGGAAGGCTGCTATCCTGTCCCCCCTAGTCCTTCTTTTCATTAAATTAGACACCCCCAATTCCTGCAACTGCCAGATACTTTTCTCAAACTTCCTGTAATGGAAGCCCTGGCTATGAGCTGGAGATGCCCAGCCTGCTTCTTCCCACGTCAACCAGGCTTTTGCCTGTTTTAGCGTGCTGATGGATCGATTGATCTGGGATTATAGACTAACAGAGTCGGAAGGGACCTCGGAGGTCTTCTAGTCCAGCCCCCAGCCTACGCCCCTTCCCCAGACCTGTCCTGCAGGAGCCTGTCGCTTCTCCAGTTCAACAGCTGTCCTTTGTCTCCCCCCCCAAAAAACGGAGGTGGACGGGGGCCGGCCCTGCCGGGTCTGAGGCGGCTCACTGTGTCCCAGGGCCGTTCGGAGAAGAAGCCAAAGCCGTGGAGATCCCGGCCAAGATCAGCAGAACGAGGACAGGGGCTGCCAGGAACCTCCCTCAGCCTGGGCAGCGTTGTGATCCCTCCAAACCACTTTCTCCCCCCCTTCCCAAAGGCCAGGCCGAGCTTTTTTTCCTGGTTTTCCTGGCTGCTCCGGCTGCTGCTGCAGGAGGTCAGCCACCCCTGCAGGCAGCAGCTGCGTCGGCTGAAAGGCTGCTGGGGACCAAGCACATCCTCGCTGAACTCAAAAGAGTCATGGCACCGTCGCTGGAAGGGACTTTCCGAAGTCGGAAGGGCCCCTCGGAGGCCATCTAGTCCAACCCCCTGCTCAAGTCTGCCATTCCGGACCAACGGGCCGTCCAGTCTCTTTTTGAAAAAGCTCCAGTCGTGGAGCGCCCACGACAACTTCCGTTCCGCTGGTGGGTGGATTGATTGATCTGGGGAATGGTAGAATGACAGAACTGGAAGGGGCCCCGGAGGTCTTCTAGTCCACCCCTTTGACAAAGCAGGAGACCCTATGCTGTTTTAGACAAAGGGCCGTCCAGTCTGTTTTTTTTTTTTTAAAAAAAACAAAACTCCAGTGATGGAGCAGCCACAACCTCTGGAGGCAACTTCCGGTCCGCTGGTGGATTGATCTGGGATGGTAGAATAACCAAAGTTGGGAGGGACCTCGGAGGTCATCTAGTCCAACCCCCGCCCAAGCCATTCCTAATGATGATTCCTAAGCCATCCTGAGATAGGCTGCTCTCCACCACCATCCCCTTCTATGCCCGATCCTATCCGTTGTAACGCAACCTTTGGGAGGGATAACCAGATGGCCTGCGGGACAGGAGCATGGGAGGTTGCCATCCTCCCCTCCCACCGTCCCTGGTCCCCGGGAGAGTTCCCAGAGTTTTTCCAGCCGATGGGAGCATCAAAGCCGAGGCAGAGGCGTCTGCAGAACGCCTCTCTTTCAAATCCTTCCAAACAGATGCTCCAGATAAGAGCTTTCCCAAACAAATGCTTATTACTGCTAAGGGGAGGATCAAAATGAAGATTAATGCCGTGTTGTTTCAGCCGATAAAGGCTGCTGTCCTCCAGGCTCCAGAGGGAAGGGAAAGAAAAAAAAAACCGAAGGGAAAAAAACAGTCTCCCAGATGTCTTGTCTTGCGGCTCAGCAAAGCTTCGCGAAAAAGAGGGGCTCTCTCTCCCCCCCTCCCCGCACCCCATTTCCAGGTCATCCTGTTTAGAAATCGCTGGAGGTTTTTAAGAAGAGGCGGGACAGCCATTTGTCTGAAATGGTAGAGGATCTCCTGCTCAAACGGGGTTGGACTAGAAGACCTCTAAAGATCCCTTCCAGCTCTATTCTCATTGATTAATTGATTAGTTGATTGATTGATTGATTGATTGAAATGGTCTAGGGTCTCCTGCCTTGAGCCAGGGGTTGGACTAGACACCCTCCAAGGTCCCTTCCAGCTCTATCCTGATAGATTGATTGAAATGGTCTAGGGTCTCGTGCCTTGAGCCAGGGGTTGGACTAGACAGCCTCCAAGGTCCTTTCCAGCTCTAACCTGATAGATTGATTGAAATGGTCTAGGGTCTCCTGCCTTGAGCCAGGGGTTGGACTAGACAGCCTCCAAGGTCCCTTCCAGCTCTATCCTGATAGATTGATAGATAGATAGATTGATTGAAATAGTATAAGGTCTCCTATTTGAGCAGGGGGCTGGACTAGAAGACCTCCAAGGTCCCTTCCAGCCCTAGTGTTCTATCAATGATTAGAGCGCCCCAACAATAAGCCGGATCCCCTTAACAACTGTTTGACTAGCTTAACTGCAGTGATTCGCTTACAAAACATGGGGCTCCCTTTGAGGAGCACCCGGAGACTTCAACTGGTCCAGAATGCGGCCGCGCGGGCGGTGTTGGGAGGGACTCGTCGCTCCCATGTAACACCGCTGCTGCGCGAGCTGCACTGGTTGCCAGTGGTCTTCCGAGTGCGCTTTAAGGTGTTAGTTACCACCTTTAAAGCGCTTCATGGCATCGGACCTGGTTACCTCCGAGACCGCCTTCTGCCGCAGATCCCCTCCCTCAGACCGGTACGCTCCCACAGAGCGGGCCTCCTCAGGGTGCCGTCGGCCAAACAATGTCGGCTGGCGACCCCCAGGGGGAGGGCCTTCTCTGTGGGTGCCCCCACCCTCTGGAACGAACTACCCCCCGAGATCCGGACGATTCCGGATCTCCTTACCTTCCGCCGTGCCCTCAAGACATGGCTTTTCCAGCAAGCGGGCCNGGGAGGATTTTATTTAGGGTGATTTTAAAAATAATTTTAAATAGAGACACAGCTTCTAATATTTGGTTTTTTAATCTGGTTTTATAGGGGTTTGTATTTTTATGCTTTGTATTTGTACTGTTTTTAATACGCTGTGCACCGCCCTGAGTCCTGCGGGAGAAGGGCGGTATATAAATTAAATTATAATAATAATAATAATTATAATAATAATAATAAGGACTTGACTTAGCTCCTTTGAAAATGCCATTTATCTCCAAAATATCCTTGTCACAAGGCCCCTTCCTACCCGGATGAGCACTGAGCGAGTAAACTCGGAGGATAAATACACCGCCTCGCAAGCCACCAAGCAGCAAAGGGCTAGGAGTCCCCCCCTCCTTTGGCCAAAAGCCCCGGCCGAGTTGCCAGTGACCGAAATTGGACGTTTGTTCTTGATGAATTTGGAATCGACGTTTCAATAATAAAAAAAGGGGGCTTTGGGATGCCCCCAGCCACCCCTGGAGGACAGCAGCTGTTTTCTATCTCCAGAGAAAGCAAAAGAGGATAATAATTGTACATTACACGCTAATATTTACAACAGGCTTCTCGTATTATTATTGTTTCTCCCCCCCCCCTAATTGCAGCTTTGGAAACAGCCAGATTTGGGATGGGGAAAAGAGGCAAACGAACGGAGTTCATGAACCCCACTTTTGCTCGTTCACACGTGCAGCCGTCTTACTGACTCACCCGTGTGCCCGTACACGGGTGTGGCCAACTCACCCCGTGCCACGCTTCTTACAACATCCCCAAATTTTAATCACGTGACCCTCGGATGCTGCAACGGTCGGGAAAGCGCGAAAAACGGTCCCAAGCCACTTCGTAACTTTGAAAGGAATGGTCAGCTAAGCAAGGAGAGAAGCAACCTGCAATGAAGGAGAAATTCCCTGACAGGGAGAACAATTAACCTGTGGAACTGCTTGCCACCAGAAACTGTGGGCGCGCCGACACTGGAGGTTTTCAAGAAGAGACTGGACAGCCATTGGTCTCCTGCTTGAGCCGGGGGGTTGGACTAGAAGATCTCCAAGGTCCCTTCCAGCTCTATTCTGATTGATTGATTGATTGATTGATTGATTGATTGAAATGGTCTAGGATCTCCTGCCTGAGCAGGGGGTTGGACTAGAAGACCTCCAAGGTCCCTTCCCACTCTGTCATTCTTTGACTCCCATGACCTCACAGTTTAACCCCGAACCACAAAGTTTCCTTTAGCAATTCTGCACCTTTGCGCATATCCTGCCTTTTATGTACTGGCCCAAAGTCTCACGTACTAGTAATAATAGTAATAGTAATAATAATAATAATAATAATAAAAGTTGGAAGGGACCTTGGAGGTCACCTAGTTCAACCCCCTGCTCAGGCAGGAAACCCTATACCATTTCAGACAAATGGCTGTCCAATCTCTTCTTAAAAACCTCCAGTGTTGGAGCATTCACAGCTTCTGGAGGCAAGGAGTTCCACTGGTGAATTGTTCTAACTGTCAGGAAGTTTCTCCTTAGTTCTAGGTTGCTTCTCTAGGCAAGTTTGCTAAGAAGCTGCCAATTCAATAAAGAGGTGTCTTCACGCAGGCAGCAGCAGGTAGATAAGAGGTGGAAGGAGAACTAGGTTTTACACACACACACACACACACACACACACACACACAGACACACACACACCACCCAGCGATTTCTTTCTTTCTTTCTTTGGGGTTGATCTGGGAGCAGAGCCAAGGATCTGCTCCTCTGGCTTCGATTCCTGCAAGGCAATTTGCAAAGGATGCCAGTCCCGACACGTCTTGCGAGCCTTCGAGCCCTTTTCACATTTTTGACAGATCCTCCTTCCTTTTTCCACACACCGACGAGAAAAGGAACAAAAACCAGCAACTTCGCAGGGCAGGATCAGCCAGGGAGGGGTGGTGGTGGTGGTGTAGGAAAAGACCCCTTGGTGGACATATCTCTGGCCAAAGAGGGCACAAGGTGCTCTTTGTTGCAGGGCCCGATGCCCACCAGAGGCACAGAACATAGAATCATAAGGCTGGAAGGGACCTTGGAGGTGGTCTAGTCCAACCCCCTGCTCAAGCAAGAGACCCTGTACCAGAATAACAAGAGTTGGAAGGGACCTTGGAGGTCTTCTAGTCCAACCAGGAAACCATTCCAGATCAATGGCTATCCCATCTCTTCTTAAAAGCCTCCAGTGATGGAGCACCCACAACTTCTGGAGGCAGGTTGTTCCACTGGTTAATCGTTCTAACTGTTAGGAAATTCCTCCTTAGTTCTAGGTTGCTTCTCTCCTTGATAAGCTGCCATCCGTTGCTTCTCATCCTGCCTTCTGGTGCTTTGGATGATAGGTGGGCCCTCTCCCCCCTTCTTTGGGGCAGCCCCTCAAATACGGGAACCCCGCTGTCCTGTCACTGCTGCAAATACTGTATATTCACCCCTAGTCCTTTTTTTCACTAGACTGGACACACCGAGTTCCCGCTACTACTCATTGTACAGCTTAGCCTCCAGTTCCCTTGACCACCTCTGTGGCTCTTCTCCTCAAGCAGGGGTCTTCAAACTTGGCCCTTTGATGACGTGTGGACTTCAACTCCCAGAATTCCTCAGCCAGGCTGAGGAATTCTGGGAGCTGAAGTCCACACGTCATCAAAGGGCCAAGTTTGAAGACCCCTGTCTCTTTTCTCCTTTGAAAGCTGGTTTTCTCTCCCTTTCTCCACCAATATCCTGTCTTTCCTCTCAGGAGTTCGAGGAAGCCGAGACGGCAGCCCACTGGCCCACCACAATCACCGCCTGGGGAGGGTGGTCAGGACGAGGCTTTACCGCAGATCCCGGCGCCAAATCGTTGGAATGCCGGGCCCTGGTCCAACCTCGGCCCCACCCGCCGGGGTCTTCGCCTCCAGTGGCCATCTTTAACCTTTCGGCTACATAACACAATGTGTGGCTAGTCTCACAGCCCTGACGTTTTGACCGGGCGACCCCCCTGGAGAGGGTGCTTGGGGTCCTCTTCGGACCCTGTGTAAAGCTTACACGGAGATTTACACAGAGTGGTCCCAAGATACAACTCTCATCGCCGTGTTTCTGGAGAGCCACTTTGACACGCTTGGATTAGTCATTACAAAAACCCGATCCCGGCCTGGACGGACACACACACCCTCCCCGATGGACAGAAATCTGCCCTCTTCTCTTTTGTGGCTCTGATCGTTCCCTCCTTCTCTTGCTCAAGAGAGGATCAGGGAAGGAATGAGAGGGACAGAACCCCAGGTACGGCGCCGGTTAGCGACCCGTTCAAAGTTAACGACGGTGCTGAAAAAAACGTGACTTAGGACCCTTATTCGCACTTTGTACAGGAAGGATGGCGTAGTTTCTGTCCAGAGTGATAGAGCTGGAAGGGACCTCGGAGGTCTTCTAGTCCAACCCCCCTGCCTAAGGCAGGAGTCCTTATACCACCCCAGACAAATGGTTGTCCAATTTTTTCTTGAAAACCTCCAGCAATGATGCACCCACAACTCTGGGAAAACTTCCTTCCTTCCTTCCTTCCTTCCTTCCTTCCTTCCTTCCCTCTTTTTCCTTCCTTCCTTCCTTCCTTCCTTTTTCTTTCTTTCTTTCCTTTCTTCATTTTGCTTTATTTCAAGATAAGAATAATGAACAAATTTCCTTGCCCTCCCTTCTCTCTTTTTCCTTCCTTCCTTCCTTCCTTCCTTCCTTCCTTCCTTCCTTCCTTCCTTCCTTCCTTCCTCCCTCCCTCCCTCACTCACTCACTCACTCACTCACTCACTCCGTTTTTTAAAAATGCAGCTACAGTTAATATACAACCGGGCTGCAGAAAGTTTTCCTCACTGTTTCTATTATTATTATTATTATTATTATTATTATTATTATTATTATTATTATTATTATTATTATTATTATTATTATTATTATTATTATTATTATTATTATTATTATTATTATTATTATTATTATTATTATTATTATTATTATTATTATTATTATTATTATTATTATTATTATTATTATTATTATTATTATTATTATTATTATTACGTGAGTCGCAACAAGCTAGCTAGCAAAGGCACTCGTGAGCAAGGAAGAGAAAAAGAAGGAAGAAAGCTTTTGGTGGGGGCAGAGAAAGAGAGAGAGAATATATATATATATATATAATATTTATATATATATGAACCAAACACTCTCTTGTTTTATTGCGAAACGCTTTGGGAGAGCTTAACCGCTAATCCGGGCAGGTTTTCTGTTAAAATATGTCCGTCTCCATCAACTGCCTAGAGGAGAGAAAAAATACGTTCCTCGCCAAGGTAAAAGCTGGCTGGGACGGCTCCCACACCTGGGCACCCACAGGCCCGAGACAACACACACACACACACACACACACACACACACACACACACACTTGCCACAGACCCCCTTCATCCCCCCGCCTCTTCAGATGCAGGTTGGGTAGTGACGCACAACACACACAGACACATAACAAAAAAAAACCCCATCAGCAAAGCCCAGGATTTCTCCCCCTTTCCAAAAGGAAGAAAATGTCTACAGGACAAGACACATCCCAGCGTGGAACTGCTCCAAGTATTTAATATCTCTTGAAAAATCATCTCATTTTCCTCCGCCGTCTCTTCCCCCCCCCCCCCAACCTTCCCTCCCCGGCAGTTCCTCATCTCAAGGTCACAAGAAGCTAAAAAAAAAAAATGGGAATTTGGGGAAAAAGGCAACTGTCCGTTACGGGCAAATCTAAGAAAACGGCCCCCGCCCCTGAAAGTCTCGTCCGTCCCATTCCTGGATCGCCCGTCGCGGTCTGGAGGAACCCCTGGCATCTTGAGGGCAACCAAGAAGAATGACAAGACCAGGCCTGAGACCTCAAAAACCACCCAAAGTTGGAAGGAAGAAGGTTCAGCTCGGTTCAAACCCCATCATCCCAGCAGAAGGATTGTGTTTTCTGCCAAAGCAGCTGGATTTGCACAACAGGCAACAAGAATTGGGGGGGGGGAGAAACCCCCACTTATATTTATTCATCGTCGCTTCTTCTCTAAGGCAGGGGTCTCCGAACTCGGCCCCTTTTCCGACTTGTGGACTTCAACTCTCAGCATGAAGACTTATGGGCTTCCTCTCTCAGAATTGTGGACTTCCATTTCCCCAAATTAGGACTTGCGGACTTCAACTCTCAGAATGAAGACTTGGGGGTTTGATTTCTCCCCTTCCCCATTTTGCAAAAATGACAGCTCTCGCTTTCCGAAACCGCTCAAAACACGAAGACGGTGGCTGCGTCTTCCAGGCCGCTCCATCCACACCCCACTTGCCCTCCCCCTCTTTCATTGTCCCCCACCCCAGTTTTTTCATTCCAAAATCCAGAAATGAGTTAAAATGCCACGTTGTAGCAGAATAACTTGAGTTGGAAGGGACCTCAGAGGTCTTCTAGCCCAACCCGCCTGCTCAAGCAGGAGACCCTAGAGACCATTTCAGACAAATGGCTGTCCAATCTCTTGTTAAAAAAAACCCAGGGATGGAGCACCCACACCTTCTGGTGGCAAGTTGTTCCACTGGTTAATTGTTCCAACTGTCAGGAAGTTTCTCCTTAATTCCAGGTTGCTTGGTTAGTCTCCATCCGTTGCTTCTTGTCCTGCCTTCAGCTGCTTTGGAGAATAGCTGGACCCCCCCTCTTTTCTGCGACAGCCCCTCAAATATTGGAACCCTGCCCTCATGTCCCCCCTAGTCCTTCTTTTCGTTAAAGCAGACATACCCAATTCCTGCAACCGTCCTTCGTATGTTTTAACCGTGTCCATAAAAACCTACAAGCTAGTTTCCAAGGTTTTTTTTCCGTCTCCCTTCGCCAGGACTGGTTTTTCTGCCTGACTCACTCATCCCTCTTCACAACCAACATGTTTCCTTAATTGTCCGTCCTTTCCCTTTCCCTGGCACCCCTCTAGAATAGAATAGAGCTGGGAGGGACCTTGGAGGTCTTCTAGTCCAGCCCCCTGCTCAAGCTCTACCCTCAACGCCAGCTGTATCCGTGCAAACCCAGCTGGTGGAGAAGAACAGGCCGGACACTCGACGTGGCTGAGTCTCTCCTGCCTGATAAATAAGGAATTTTTTTTTCCTCCATTCCTGGAGAGAAAAACCTCTCAAGGCTGCCCCCCACACACCCACACTTTGGGACACCTGGAACCGGGGTCGTCCTCGGACCGACAGCCAGCCGGGCCCAGCGAGGCTCGGCCCCCATTTCCCTTGAACCAGTCCCAGCTCCGCATCCGGGTCTCAATTTAATCTGCAAATATTTGCCTTCGTTTTTATGATACTGTTAATCGCGTTTGTTGTTGAACTGGAGGAAGAAAAAATCAAGCTGGGCTGCAAATTTGGCCGGTGCCAAAAGCGGGTGAAACAAAGGCCCGGGGAAGGGGTGGGTGGGTGGGAGGGAGGGAGGGAGGGAAGGAGGGAAGGAGCCCACTTGATCAACGCGAGCGAAGTGACCCACTAGGGACGACGGACAATGCGACCGTTGTAAGTGCAAGGCCCAGTCGTAAGTCGCTCTGGGAGCTGATGTCGTCACATCTTAAAGCTGTCATGGCTGAGAAACACTGAATTAGATAAATAATAACAGAATAATAGAGTTGGAAGGGACCTTGGAGGAGGAGACCCTAGACCATATCAATCAATCAATCAATCAAAACACAGCTGGAAGGGACCTTGGAGGTCATCTAGCCCTACCCCCTGCTCAGGCAGGAGACCCTGTGCCATCCCAGACAAATGGCTGCCCAGTCTCTTCTTGAAAACTTCCAGTGTTGGAGCACCCACAACTTCTGGAGGCAAGCCAGCTTGTGTGGGGTGACGGCTCCACACGCACAAAGTAACTGGGGTTCTTACGGGCATAGCAGAAAAAGAAGACAGAAAATGTAAAGCTACTTTCCTAACTGCTTGCATTAAAAAGAAAACAAGAACCTGCCAGTATGTTTAGAAGGAGGAGTAGATAATCAAGAGAAATCTAATCGACCCACTTTAGAGAGATAGTAATCAGCAGCAATTTATCAATCTCTGCCCAAAGGGGTCTTCGTAAATTCTAGTTCTCCATCCCATTTAAAGCAATAATTGCCTTATTCATCTATCTTATTTCAGCCTCACAAGAGACCAAAGAAGCAGAGTTTGACCGTTAAAAGCATCCATTTTAAAGCAAGGGAAGACGCAGCTAAGTCTGATCTAACTAGTTTGTTCCCTCTGACCCTCTTGAAAACGGGGAGGGTGGGAAGCTGGGCAGGTTGCGGAATTACAACCTGTTTATTGTGCATAATAACATCCACAAAACGGGGACCCAGAGCAGGTGAACCCCCGAGCTTTTTCAATCCGAGCCCTCGGTTACCGGCCTCGGGGCCTGCAAAACCGGCGTTAGCATCCTGCTCTCCAGTTCTTGGGTCAGCCGTGAGAAAAAGGGGGAAAAATAAATAAAAATAAAAAATAAACCCGCACATTTGACAAAATCGTCTTTAAAGTGGAGGCCGGTCATTTTCAAGTCTTATCGTTCCCAACCGCGGCGGCAATCGTGTAAGGGATGATAACTGGCTAAAAGTGGGTTTATTGTTTACCCAAGAATAAAAGGTTTACCCAGAGCAGTTGGATTACAAGCCTTTAAACGGGGAACCGCGAAGATAAGTTGGGTCAACATTCAAATCGTGGCAGTAACCTGGGAACTAGCATTCATTCCTCCATCTGGCTTCATCCTGGTTTTGTGGTCCCTTAGGTTTCCATGTACCAAAATCTCTCTCTCTCTCTCTCTCTCTCTCTCTCTCTCTCTCTCTCTCTCTCTCTCTCTCTCTCTCTCTCTCTCTCTCTCTCTCTCTCATCTGTATCTACCTACCTATCCATCCATCCATCCATCCATCCATCATCTATATCTAATCTATTATCTGTATCTATCATCTCTCTCTATCTCTCTATTATTTGTCTCTCTTTCTTTCTTTCTTTCTTCTTTCTTTCTTTCTTTCTTTCTTTCTTTCTTTCTTTCTTTCTTTCTTTCTTTCTTTCTTTCTTTCTTTCTTTCTTTCTTTCTTTCTTTCTTTCTTTCTTTCTTTCCTTCCTTCCTTCCTTCCTTCCTTCCTTCCTTCCTCTCTCTCTCTCTCTCTCTCTCTCTCTCTCTCTCTCTCTCTCTCTCTCTCTCAAATCTATCATCACTGAAGAGATTAGACATTCACTTGTCTCAAATGATATAGGTTCTCCTGCTTGAGCAGGGGGCTGGACTAGAAGACCTCCAAGGTCCCTTCCAGTTCCTATTCTATTCTATTCTATTCTATTCTATTCTATTCTATTCTATTCTATTCTATTCTATTCTATTCCTTTCTTCAGAACGATTCTGCTAGGTGGGCCCCCCAGTTGTGTTGCCAACCAGCTGCCCGATCCCAGCCTTGCCAATTCCTAGAAGCCCCAGGCAAAGCTGCTACCTTGCCCTGGATCCCCCTGCTAGCCAGGTCCACCGAGGGCCGGTTTTACGCTTTTATTTTTTGTTTCATTTGTAAAACGTATCGGGCGGCCGCCTGCCTGCCTTTCCTCAAGGTAACTCCGAGCGGCTTACCAGGCTAAAAGATACAAACGACATAAACTTAAAATAAACAATCCTCCCTTTTTACGACCCCGTCATCCCTTCCTCCTCCGGGGTAACCAAAAGTCAACCGCGGCAGCGCAAGTCAACAGCCGCCGGTTCTCCCGCGCGGTGGGAACGCAGAAGGTGGGTCCCTGCCCTTCCGCGCCCACCCGGGTCTCCCCGCCGAATGCAGGTCCCCTCCCCGAAACTGAATGTACCCCTTTCCAGGACGGCCCTTTCGCCCCCGCCGGCAGCCAAGCTCCCCTGAGCGTGTCCAGAGCGCTGGTGCCAGCCGCTCCCAACCGGCCCTCTGAGAGTGCCAAGGGCGCGGGTGCAGCGGCTGCCAGCCGATCGTCTGCGCTTGCATAGAGCGCGGGTGCAGCCCGTCCTCTGAGCGTGGCCAGAGCGCGGCTGGAGCCATTCCCAGGCGATTCTCTGAGCGTGCACAGAGCTCTGGTGCCAGCCGTCCCCAACCGGTCGCCTGAGCGTGCCCAGAGCGCTGGTGCAGCCGGTCCTCTGAGCGTGCCCAGAGCGCCGGTGGAGCCGCTCCGAACCAGTCCTCTGAGCGTGCCCAGAGCGCTCATGCAGCCGGTCCTCTGAGCGTGCCCAGAGTGCCGGTGGAGCCACTCCCAACCGGTCCTCTGAGCGTGCCCAGAGCGCTGGTGCAGCCGGTCCTCTGAGCGTGCCCAGAGCGCCGGTGGAGCCGTTCTCAGCCGATTCTCTGAGCGTGCACAGAGCGCTGGTGCCAGCCGGTGCCCTGAGCGTGCCCAGAGCGCAGCCGGTCCTCTGAGCGCGCACCGAGCGCCGGAGGCGGCGTGATCTTCCCTCCGCCCTCCCCCGCCCGGGGTCCCCCTCCCTCCCTCCCCCCTCCGCCCCGCTCCGCTCGCCGGCCAGGTAAGGCGAGCCGGGCCCGGCGCACCTGCCCGCCCCGCCCGCCCGCCC
>NW_015387071.1:303352-305389 GCF_001527695.2 Protobothrops mucrosquamatus
AGGTCGTCTAGTCCAGCCCTTGCTCAAGCAGGAGACCCTGTACCATTTCAATCAATCAATCAGAGCTAGAAGGGACCTCGGAGGTCTTCTAGTCCAGCCCCTGCTCAAGCAGGAGACCCTAGAGTCTGGCCATTTCAGTCAATCAGAAGAGAGCTGGAAGGGACCTCGGAGGTCATCTAGTCCAGCCCTTGCTCAAGCAGGAGACCCTGTACCATTTCAATCAATCAATCAGAGCTGAAAGGGACCTCGGAGGTCTTCTAGTCCAACCCCTGCTCAAGCAGGAGACCCTAGAGTCTGGCCATTTCAATCAGTCAATCAGAAGAGAGCTGGAAGGGACCTCGGAGGTCGTCTAGTCCAACCCTCGGCCAGCAGGAGACCCTAGAGTCTGACCATTTCAATCAGTCAATCAGAAGAGAGCTGGAAGGGACCTCGAAGGTCGTCTAGTCCAGCCCTTGCTCAAGCAGGAGACCCTGTACCATTTCAATCAATCAATCAGAGCTGGAAGGGACCTTGGAGGTCATCTAGTCCAGCCCCTCCTCAAGCAGGAGACCCTGTACCATTTCAATCAATCAGAGCTGGAAGGGACCTCGGAGGTCTTCTAGTCCAGCCCCTGCTCAAGCAGGAGACCCTAGACCATTTCTGAATACAGCTGAAAGGGACCTCGGAGGTCTTCTAGTCCAACCCCCTGCCCATTCCAGACAAATGCCTGTCCAGTCTCTTCTTGAAAACCTCCAGTGTTGGAGCACCCGCAACCTCTGGAGGCCAGCACAACTGGCTGGGGGATTCTGGGAGTTGAAGCTCCCCCCCTCCTGCACCAATCTACCTGTGGCCAGGCTTGGGAAACGCCGCTTGATAGGAACAGGGCAGATGTCAATAGGGCAGAACGACGTCTCGAGCGCCATAATAATTAAGAAACTGGGTTTGAAAAATGGTGAGTAATGGCAGAGGAGGCAGGCGTGGTTCCAGAGTCTCTGGAATTAGCGGGTGCCACCTAAGCCCGGGCAGAGCCGAAAGCCGAGCGAGACTGGAACCGCAGACAGGCCTTGGCCTGTTCCGGCTCTTTCTCTCCTCCGGGATTTGCCCTCACCGCGGCTCCCTGCGCTTTTGAGAGGGTTTCCATCGGCAGCGGGCAGATTCCATCGGCTGCGTCTGATCCCCAAAGTCTCCCCGGCCTCGCCCTGAAAGGAGAGTTGTGGCTTGGCTGCCTTGTGTGCCTTTGTGATAGTTGCTGAGAAGGCTTCTCTTCTCTCTTCTCTTCTCTTCTCTTCTCTTCTCTTCTCTTCTCTTCTCTTCTCTTCTCTTCTCTTCTCTTCCCTTCCCTTCCCTTCCCTGTTCCTCCTTTCCTTTCCTTTCCTTTCCTTTCCCTCTTCATCCTTCCCTTCCCTTCCCTTCCCTTCTCTCTTCCTCCTTTCGTTTCCTTCCCTTCCCTTTCCTTTCTCCTTCCCTTCTCTCTTCCTTTTCTTTCCTTTCCTTCTCTTCCCTTCCCTTCCCTCTTCCTCCTTTCCTTCCCTTCCCTTCCCTTCTCTCTTCCCCCTTTCCTTTCCTTTCCTTTTCTTCCTCCTTTCCTTTCCTTCTCTTCCTCCTTTCCTTTCCTTTCCTTTCCTTTCCTTTCCTTCTCTTCCTCCTTTCCTTTCCTTTCCTTTCCCTTTCCCTTTCCCTTTCCTTCTCTTTTCCTCCTTCCCTCCCCTTCCCCTCCACAATTAATCAGTGGAAGAACTTTCCTCCAGAAGTTGTGGGTGCTGCATCATGTGTCTGGAATGGTATAGTTTTTTTTTCCCTCCCCGAGCAGGGGGTTGGGCTAGAAGACCTCCCAGGTCCCTTCCAGCTCTTGTTATTCTGTCTTCTCTTTGCCTCCTTCGTGCCCCCCCCCCCACCCCCTCTCAACCTTCCACCCAGCCTCTCTGGGCTATTCTGGGACCCTTGTCTAACTGCAGTTTGTTGACGAAACACAATCAACAGCCGAGGCGCACGCAGCCACCCAAACCGAGACCGAAGCCGCGTTTTGCAAAGACCTTCTCCCCCCCCCCCCCCCCCCCC
>NW_015387071.1:306348-317168 GCF_001527695.2 Protobothrops mucrosquamatus
CCCTCCCCCCCTCCCTCCCTCCCTCCCTCCTTCCTTCCTTCCTTCCTTCCTTCCTTCCTTCCTTCCTTCCTTCCTTCCTTCCTTCCTTCCTTCCTTCCCTCCCTCCCTCCCTCCCTCCCTCCCTCCCTCCCTCCTTACTACAATTCTCTTCCTTCTTTCCTTCCTTCATCTGTCCCAGGTTTTTCAGAAGAGACCGGACCACCATTTGTCTGAAATGCTGTAGGACAGGGGTCCCCAACCCCCCAGTCCGTGGACCAGTACCAGGCCGCGGCACGCCAGCAACCGGCCTGCACAAACAAGCAGAGCCCCATCCCTGAGATGCAGGCAGCACACAAAACCACGCAGCCTTCGGTCCGTGGAAAAACCTCTCTCCACGGAACCGGTCCCTGGTGCCCAAAAGGCTGGGGGCCTCTGCTCTAGGATATCCAGCTTGAGCAGGGGGTTGGCCTAGAAGACCTCTGAGGTTCCTTCCAGCTCGGTGATTCTGCTTCCATCAGTCCCCTCTCCTTGTTCTGCAGGACAGTAGGCTCTCCCCAATTTTTTCCCATTAACTCCAATTCCCTCTCACAAAAATTTTCATGAACCCCTTTGATCCTCCCCTCCCCAAATTCTTTCCAGGAAGTCCAGTAGAGTCTGTCCAATCTTCCGCACGCTAGGAACCCTCTTGGTTTGGGAATTAATGATTTTCCTCTTAGTGAGCAAGCCGGGAACTCTTCACCCTCATCAACAATCATTAACCGGGACACGAAACAGCTTTTTTTAAAATATATATATATATCTAGCAAGGTTCCTTCTGGCTGTTCGCTCGGGATTTTTCCGGCTTTTCGTTGGCTGTTTTTTTTCCCCCCAGAAGTGCAAAACGACTTCCGTGACGTCCGTCTGGCTTGGACCGATTCTTAACATCTATATTTTCTTTACGCCTTTGAACTCTGCATTTTTTTAAAAAAACTTTTATGATTCTAAGCCACCCAGGGTGATAAATGGGCGGCCGATCAATTTTTTTTTACCAATCCATCAGTTCAATAAATAAAAAAATAAAATAAATACAGGCAGTCCTCAACTTACGACCTCAGCGGAGCCCTGCTTTTATGTTGCTAAGTGAGAAACAAGTGAGCTTCGCCCCATTTTTACGGCTTTTCTTGTCACCGTTCTTAAGGAAATCGCCGCAGGTGTGAAGTTAGCCACACGGTCGTTAAATGAATCCGACTTCCCCCGTGGACTTTGCTGGTTAGACGGTCGCGAAAGGGGATCACGTGACCCCGGGACAGTGCAACCGTCCTAAGTACATGCCAGTTGCTAAGCCTCTGAAGTTTGATCACGTGACCCAAGGGGAAGGCTGCGGCGGTCGTAAGTGTGAGAAATGGTCCCAAGTCCCTTTTTTCAGTGCCGTTGTAACTTTGAACGGCCACTAAATGAACCGTTGTAAGCCGAGGACTGCCTATGTAACCAAATTATTACCAGCAATATTATTTAAATTATTACCAGCGGTTACCATAGCTAACCCAAATCTCTGCGCTTCTCACTTTTAAACATTGCCAAAGGATTTTTTTCTTCTTCGTTTCTGGGAATGCCTCCACCTCTCTGAAATCCTTTTTTCTCATAAAGTTGGCAGAAATGTTTTGAATCTATCTCGATGGACGTTTGCTCCGGATTGTCGTGTTTTTTTTTATTATTATTATTATTATTATTTGCGATTTCAGCCTAGCCTATACAATTATTTTGTTTCGGCAAGCATTTTTTCTCTCTCTAACACAACACACTTTTGTTTAGTCTTTCCAAGAACGCAAACATCCTTGTACTGACTTCCCCCCCAGCCCCCCCCCCAATATCAATTTTTAACATTATCCACGTTGCAAGATTGTACATAAGAAAAACTTCCTGCGATGCAGGATGGTTTACATCGAGTGCAGGCAAAATATTATTATCTTTAAAGAGGGCGAAATGCTTATATTCCTCCTTTTTTTCCACACGTTTTCTCTCCTTTTTCTTCGCCTCGTCTCCTCAGCTCCGGCTTAGCAGGGAGAATTTTCCGAGGAAACTTCTGAATTGGAAGATGGTTTTTATCTGCTTGCGTTGTATTTTGTACTCTGCTGAAGTAGTAAAAAAAAAAAAAGTACAAGTAAAACTGAACAAGTTTTTAAAAAAACAGGCAAAAGTTTTGTGCTGGGATTGGTATCCTTCCCAGAGATGGTAAAAGTGCCATAGAGATAGAGATAGAGATAGAGATAGAGATAGATAGATAGATAGATAGATAGATAGATAGATAGATAGATAGATAGATAGATAGATAGATAGATAGATAGATAGATAGATAGATAGATAAAGATGGATAGATATAGATAGATAGATAGATAGATAGATAGATAGATAGATAGATAGATAGATAGAGATAGATAGATAGATAGATAGATAGATAGATAGATAGATAGATAGATAGATAGATAGTATATGATAGATATAGAGAATGGATAGATATAGATAGAATGGATAGATAGATAGATAGATAGATAGATAGATAGATAGATAGATAGATAGATAGATAGATAGATAGATAGATAGATAGATATAGACATAGAGATAGATAAATAGATATAGATAGATTTTTATTCTGCTGAAAGTGCCTAGAGTCATGTCAATTGCTAGTTAGTCAATTGCATGCTGGTTAATTGTGCATTAGTCAATTGCATGCTGGTGAATTGCATGCTAGTTAATTGCATGTTGGTCTGTCAATTGCAACTTGGTCAATTTCATCTTTAACTCAGCCTGGAGTTTCTGGCTAGACTTAGTCATGGCGGTTTGTGCTGAGGGCCGGCCCCCGATTCCCACGTTAGAGTCCACACTGACGTACCAGACTCCTTCCCCGAGAAGGGAGCTGGACTAGATGACCTCTGAAGTCTTCTCCATTCTACGATGCTCCGCCTTTGTTTTTTATTCTGACTTTTGCCTATCTGCACGTTCAGTTACGGGAAGGAGAGTCCAGGACCGTATTCACGACACGTTGGCCCTCGTCGGTTTAAACCAGGCGTCCCGTGGCATTCCCTCCCCCGCGAACCCTGGTTTGCAAACCATCATAGCTGGGGGTTCCCCACAAAACACGGTCTTTCCAGAAATGTGTAAATGTAGCCTTTTTTTTCCACCCAGGTTCAAACCGCTTGCTCCGTCCCGGGGCACAAAAATGAAATGCCTGCTGTCATTTTTGCCTCCCTGCAGAGAAAATAAGGGAAGAAGACCAACACAAACACATTTGTGCCGAAAACAAGCGAGCTTTCGCACAGACGCGGGCTCCCCGCGGCTGGCTGTTGATGTCAAACAAATTGCAAACACAAACACATTTTGCTCATTCGGATCCCGCTCTCCCCCTGTGGATTGGGCCACGGGCCACGTTCGGATTCCTGCCTGCAAGCTGAAAACTTAGCCAATTGGTGGGACTAGAAGACCTCCAAGGTCCCTTCCAGCTCTCTTCTGATTGATTGAAATGGTCTGGGGCCTCCTGCTTAAACGGGGCCGGACTAGATGACCTCCAAGGGCCCTTCCAGCTCTCTTCTGATTGATTGAAATGGTCTAGGGTCTCCTGCTTGAACAGGGGGCTGGACTAGATGACCTCCAGGGGCCCTTCCAGCTCTCTTCTGATTGATTGAAATGGTCTAGGGTCTCCTGCTTGAACAGGGGGCTGGAGTAGAAGATCTCCAAGGTCCCTTCCAGCTCTCTTCTGATTGATTGAAATGGTCTAGGGTCTCCTGCTTGAACAGGGGGCTGGACTAGAAGATCTCCAGGGGGCCCTTCCAGCTCCGTTCTGCTTGAATTAGCTATTTGGTAGCATCGCCCTACGGCGATGCAGCTAGTCTCCCCCCACCTTTAAACCAAGCAACCCAGATTCAGCTCCAGTTGTGTCTTTCCAACGCAGTTTGGAACCCGGGGCCTGGGACCCCAGAGGGGAGCCCGGGTGTCCCCTCCCTCCCTCCTTCTCTCCGGGCTGTCCCGTCTCCCCAGCCTCCCTGTCGGATTAATCCGGATCCCTTCTCACAACTGCAGGGGTGAAACAGGAACTAGGAGCTTCCCAGACACAAACATCTATTTTGGTCGCGCTGCGTAAAACCTTCCCCGCTGGAAAAATTTTTGACACGCGCCGATCCCTTTTGTATCGGCTCCCCAGCCCCAAACCCTAATTACGGCCCTGGTGGTAATCAAGACCCCCGGCCGTCCATTAATAAAAGAATAATTATGGAGGGGGATTAAGCAGCTTTATCGGAAAACAGGTGGCGGGCAGCATGTGTGTCTGCTCCGCCGGGCAGCCCAAGCCGGGCCCGAGTTCCCTCCGTGCCTGGCCCGAGGGCTAATCCGCCGGACGGACGGACGGGCGGGCGAGGGGTCCTGCCCTTTGCTGCCCACCCCCCACCCCGTCTGAGCCGTGCCCTTCCTTCGCTGGCTTGACTTTGTAGGAGTGCAACTGCAGTAAGCAACCCTCTTTCCTTTTTCTGCGAGAGAGCGCAAAAAAACCCACAATCCCCAATGCGGGAGGCTCACGCCATCCCCTTTTGCGACCGTCTGACAAACCGAGTCAACACAGGCCCGCAACAACCCCGTGTGACTAGTTTAACAACGGCAGCAACTCACTTAAGCGGGGTGGCGAGTAAGGTCGTAAAAAGGGGGCAAAACTCACAACCGTCTTGCTTAGCAACGGAAGCTTGGCAGATAAGGAGAAGGGCAAACATCCACGACTCGCTTAACAACCAAGAGAAATTTTGGGCATGCGGCCGTCGTACGTCGAGGACTTTGCTTGTTTGTGCGGACCGGTTGTTGCTGGCCCGGTACCGGTCCACGGATTGGGGGGGTTGGGGACCCCTGCTCTACCCCCCCTCTACTAGCTCGAGTAAATCGCGTTCCCACAACCGGTTGATTTCGGGGGGGGGGGAGGAACGTCTCGTTTCCGTTTTGCACATCCGCCTAGTTGCACAATCCGAGATTGTCCGGCGAGTTAGCGGTCTCCTGGTTTGATGCCAGCTCCGGAAACGGGTGAATGCCGTCCCGGTGTGCCAAGCGGGTCAGGAAAGCCGCGTTGGGTTACCGCACCAATCGTGTAACTCTATCTACCTGGAATGTCGTCTTTCCAGCTTTCAAGCTGCATTCGGGACTTTTGCACGGGATTTTATACCCCGAGCGGCTAGGGAGGGGGAAAAAAAAAAAAAAAGAGAGAGCAGAAGGATGCTATACCTGGGCAAGCCCCGCCCCTTCGCTTTCTGACTCCGCCCACTGACGCCGGGGACCCTGCGGCCGTCGTAAGTGCGAGTCAGCTGGCGAGCGTCCGAATGTTGGTCACGTCGCCCTGAGGTCGTTAAGTGTGGAAAACGGTCATAAGTCCTCCCTTTTTTTCCCCCCCAGCGCCGTTGTAACTTGGAACAGTCACTGAATGAATTTTATTTATTTGGAAATAAAATTCCCCTTGACTTTGAAGGAGCCAGCGTCTCAACAGATGCACCGGCTTTTAAAAACTATTTTGATTTATACCCCAATCTGGCAGCATCTGCACGTCCGTCCGGAACAAACAGCCTTCCTTCTTCCAGGAATATTTTTTTTTTCCCCTCCCCAAGCAGGCCCTTTTTTGGTGCCAATCTTCCTTAAAAACGACCCATTCCTTTCTTCTTTTTTTTCCTAAAAACCTTCCACCCATTCCTTTCTTCTTCTTTTTCCTAAAAACCTTCCGTTTCCCCCAAAGAAGGAGAGTGCAAAAGTTAATGGCCCAAGCCGTTCATTTTCATTTAAGGCCCGATGTTTGCTAACGGTCTGTTCTTGTTCATCCAAATAGCTTCGCGATTGAGCCCTGCGATAACTGGGTTGTTGTTTTTTTAAAATTTAAAAAAAAACACACACACACACACAAACAAAACATGGCTTCTTTCAGACATAACTTTTCTCCTGCCCTCGCGATAACGGCCGATTAAGAAAAGAAAGAAGGGGGAAAAAAAGCTTTTGATGCCCCCCAGAAGGAAATTCAGCCTTTTTTTTTAATTTTTTGCAGACAAAACTAATTGTGCAGCCCCCACTTTTCTCCCTTTCGAACCGTTTGCATCCTCCCACAACTGCGCCTTGATCTCCCTGCCAAAGGAAGCAACACAAACAGCTGGCTGTCAGCAAGCAGCCTTGGGTTGCCGATGAGTCAAATGTTGTTGCGGAGGAAGGCAGAAAGGCGGCGAGGGTGATGCTCACCGGGGTGTGGAAACAGCCCTCGCCCCACGGCTGGGAGCAAGGTGGGGCAGGGCTGGAGAGAAGCGTGGCATCCCAGGGCTGGGAGGAAGGGACCTGGGAGGTCCTCTAGTCCAACCCCTTGCCCAAGCCAGGATTCCTTCGAGCATCCCAGTCGAATGGCTGTGGAGGCTTCTCTTGAAATCCTCCAGCGATGGAGGACTCACAACTCCAGGAGGCCAGGCGTTTTTCACGGGATCGATCCTTCTTACAGTCAGGAAACGTTGCTCTTATTTCCTGGCTGGATTTCCACCCACTGCTTCTTCTCCTGCCCTTACGTGCTTGGGAGGGAAGGAGGAAGAAAGGAAGGCAGAGGATGGAAGAAGAAAAGGAAGATAAAGAAGGGAGGGAGGGAGGGAGGGAAGGAAAGAAAAGGGAAGGAAGGGAGGGAGGGGGATAGAGAGGGAGGAAGAAAGGAAGGAAAGAAGAGGATGGAAGAAGAAAACGGAAGGAAGGAAGGAAGGAAGGAAGGAAGGAAGGAAGGAAGAAGGGGATGGAAGAAGAAAAGGAAAAGACGGAAAGAAGGAAGGAAGGAAGGAAGGAAGGATGGAAGAGGATGGAAGAAGAAAAGAAAAAGACGGAAGGAAGGAAGGAAGGAAAGAAGAGGATGGAAGAAGAAAATGAAAGGAAGGAAGGAAGGAAGGAAGGAAGGAAGGAAGGAAGAAGGGGATGGAAGAAGAAAAGGAAAAGACGGAAGGAAGGAAGGAAAGAAGGATGGAAGAGGATGGAAGAAGAAAAGGAAAAGAAGGAAGGAAGGAAATAAGAGGATGGAAGAAGAAAATGAAGGGAAGGAAGGAAGGAAATAAGAGGATGGAAGAAGAAAAGGAAGAGAAGGAAGAGGAAGGATGGAAAGAAGGAAGGAAGGAAGGAAGGAAGGAAGGAAGGAAGGAAGAGGATGGAAGAAGAAAAGGAAGAGAAGGAAGAGGAAGGATGGAAAGAAGGAAGGAAGCTGGATCCGACCGGATCCTTCTTCCCTTCGATTATGGGATGTCGTGCCTCCTCAACCGGAGACGCCACCCCGTCTCTGCCTTGCCCCGAAGGGCGGCCAGGATGATGGGCTCCTCTGGGACCATCCAGGATGATGGGCTCACCCGGGTCCTTCCCTCCCTCTCTCCCTCCCTCCCTCCCTCTCTCCCCGTCTTCAAAAGGGCCTCCCAGCCTTTCTCTTGGCCCCAGCAGGGGACACTTTCTCCCCGCCGAGTCCCGTCTTCCGGAATGCGAAGGCCGAGGAGAGCTTTTCAAGTTCAGCCAAAAATCACAGTCGGCGGAGGTCAGCCGGGCCGACCCCGGCTTGGGGAAGAAGAAGAAATACGGCGGGGCCGGGTCCCTCCCTCTGGTGGCCGATGCCTTTGAGGGAGCATCAAAGAGTTGGACGAGGGCACCGAGGCCACCCCCGTCCCTCCCCTCCCCTCCCCTCCTTTTTTCCTTCCTTCCTTCCTTCTCTCCCTTCTTCTCTCCTCTCCTCTCCTCAAAGTTGACTCCACAGCTGTCTTGCTTTACAAGCCTTGGGCTGGCTTGTGGCTGTAAGTCGAGAATTGCCTTACACACCTCTGAAAACTCAAGTGTTGTGTTGTTGTTGTTTTTTTTAATGGCGTAACGTCTTCTGGCTTGGCCAGGGGGGGGTCAGACTGGAGGATCTCCGGGGTCCCTTCCTGCCCTTTATCTCTGTTTCTAACTCCACCTTTTCTTTTCTTTTTTCTTTTTGGCATCTTTGCAAGAAGATGACTTTGTGCACAATGTTGCTTTTCCAGGGCCCAAATTCAAAGATTTGGGTATGCCGGCTCCCTTTCCTCCGGCCGTGCCCCATCCTTCAGAAGCCAGCCGGGATTATCTCGGCGGGCTCTCCTCACACACAACACACACACAACACACACACACACACACACACACACCGTCCGCCTTACCTGTTGCAGGTAAGTCCCTTTCTCGGCCCCGCTTTCTCCCCACACCCTGGGCCTCACCCTTTGTGTTCCCAGGCCTCCCTTGCCGGGACTTGCTCAGGTGAATCAGGTGAATGCCGGAGAAACGCTTCAGGGAACATTCCTGGCCACAAATATTTGGGTAATGTAGCTGCCGAAGGAGGACGGGGAGGTGTGTGTTGTGGTGTGTGTGTGTGTGTGTGTGAAATCTCCCTGACTCAGGCCGTACAGGTAGGTTAATATGCTAAGGAATGCTGCTATGGGGGCGAGCCGGCCGAGGGGGGGCATGCCTGGAAGCATCTGAAGAGCGTTGAAGGCCCCCAAGGGACACCCCCATCCTTGAAGGCCCCCAAGGGACACCCCCATCCTTGAAGATGGAGCGTTGAAGGCCCCCAAGGGGTTCCTTCAGTGTTTCTCCTGCTTCATCCCCTGAAAATGGGTCCCTCTGCCTTGAGCAGCAGGCGGTTAGACTAGAAGACCTCCAAGGTCCCTTCCAGCTCCTGGGATGGGTGAACTTCAACTCCCAGAATCCTTGCTGGCTGGGGAAGTCTGGGCGTTGAAGTCCACCCCTCCCATCTTCAAAGGGACGAAAGCTTGAGAACCCCGTTGCAGACCTTCAACCACGGATGGTCCCATCTCCGTTGAGCCTCCTCCGATGCTGCCATCTTGTACCCCCCTTTCCCGCATCCCCCCTTTCCCGCATCCTATCCCACTCCCAAGGCCTTCTGGGATGCCAAACTATAGCCTAAGGGGAGGTTGGAGAAAGGGGAGCTCTTCAAGCCCAGAAGGACCATCTCAAGTTGAGGTTCCTCAAGGGCCAGCTGCAGCCTTGGCCACCCGGTGCCCACCTTCCCAAGGTGTCGGCCGGGTAGCCGAGGAGTCTGGCAAATCCTTAAGCTGCCGGATGGATAACCGGCCCCGGGTTGAAATGCCAGGAAGCCGGGGCATTTAGAAACACAGGCGCTCATTCACCGGTGCCGTAACCGGAGAAGCAGCCCCGAGGCCGGTTGGGATTAGCAAAAGTCATTAGCCCCCCTCCCCCTCCCTCCCGGCCGTCTTGCTCAGCTCCCAGAAGGAGTGAGGGGCAAGGTCTTCTGTCCGAGGGGGATGGGGTGGGTGGGGGGCAGCCAGGAGCAGGATGAAGTGTCCTGAACTCTGCTGGCTGGTCAAGTCTCTCCCCCCCCCCCCCCGCCGAGAGGATGGCACCAGGTCTGGCTGGATTCTGGTCCCCAGTTGAAGGAGGGGTTTGTTTTGAGGGGGGGCTTGTTTTGGGTTTTTGTTTATTTATTTATTTATTTATTATTCGAATTTATATCCCGCCCTTCTCCTTGCGGACTCAGGGCGGCTGACAATCAATTAAAAACACCAATAACAATCACAAAGTTAAAATTAATTTTCAGATTCTGTGCATTGGGACCTGGTCCTTCCTTCCTTCCTTCCTTCCTTCCTTCCTTCCTTCCTTCCTTCCTTCCTTCCTTCCTTCCTTCCTTCCTTCCTTTTTTCTTTCTTTCTTTCTCCTCCCTCCTTCCCTTCCCTTCCCTTCTCTCTTTTTCCTTCCTTCCTTCCTTCCTTCCTTCCTTCCTTCCTTCTTTCTCCTCCCTCCTTTCCTTCCTTCCTTCCTTCGTTCCTTTTTTCTTTCTTTCTTTCTTTCTTTCTTTCTTTCTCCTCCCTCCTTCCCTTCCCTTCTCTCTTTCTCCTTCCTTCCTTCCTTCCTTCCTTCCTTCCTTCCTTCCTTCCTTCTTTCTCCTCCCTCCTTTCCTTCCTTCCTTCCTTCCTTCCTTTTTTCTTTCTTTCTTTCTCCTCCCTCCTTCCCTTCCCTTCCCTTCTCTCTTTTTCCTTCCTTCCTTTCTTCTTTTCTTCCTTCCTTCCTTCCTTCCTTCCTTCCTCCAGGTCACCACGGTTGAGCAGCCCTGCTGCAGATAAGCCCCATCTGAGTTCCAGAGGCGCATCTCCCCATTCACGGACCCAGCCCTCTTCCCGGAGATTAATTAATTCGGTATAATTAAACCGGAGGGGAGAGTAGGAACAGCAACAGGTGCCCAGAGAGCCCGGGATCCGATTGCGGTTTTGGGGAGCAGAATCCAGATTCGAGGGTGGTGGGTCTGCTCGGAGGAGAGGAGCAGATCCAGGCTCGACTGCCTTTCCCCCTGGACGACAGGTGACCGCCGGGTCATTCCAGCCCCGGAGGGAGACGCCTCCACCTCCTCCTCGAAAGAGGAGCGTGCCGGAGAAATCCGAAGCTGGAATACCGCTCGTAGCCCAGGCCATACCAAGGAGAGATTCCTTCCTGAGAAAAAGCAGTGAAAAATTCTCGCAGGGGTCTGCCAGCTGGGTGGTGAAGGATGCGGGGGGGGGGGGAGAAGGAGGGGGCCAAAACCCCAGGGAGCCAGCCAGATGGGTTTCTAGCACCAGGGTAGGGAACCAGGAGCCAAAAAAAAAAAAGCAAAATTGTCCAGAGAGTCCTCGAATTACGACAGTCCATTTAGCGGCCGTTTGAGGTTTCAGGGGCACTGAAAAAAATGACATATTTAGGACTGTTTTTCACACGACCGTGTCAGCATCCCCGTGATCGATCTATCTGTCTATCAAGAAAGAAAGAAAGAAAGAAAGAAAGAGAGAGAGAGAGAGAGAGAGAGAGAGAGAGAGAGAGAGAGAGAGAGA
>NW_015387071.1:319151-323766 GCF_001527695.2 Protobothrops mucrosquamatus
ATTATTATTATTATTATTATTATTATTATTATTATTATTATTATTATTATTATTATTATTATTATTATTATTATTATTATTATTATTATTATTATTATTATTATCTGCAAGAAAGAAACTCAGCCATCCTCTGGAAACCGATCCGCCCGGGGCCCTTGGTGGAGTTATTTCTCCTTTTTTCATCAAGAGGATGTTAAGATGTCTCAAGCAGAGCTGGGCCATTGAGTGCCACAGGCTTAAGGGCTTAGCTGGATACGGAGAGGCTGGTGGAAATTCAATCCCTGAGGGATTCTGATATCAGGTGGACCAGATCTGAAGCACCCCCAGCCTCGTGTGCGGAGGGGGAACCGAGTTATCTGATGGAGATTCGGACCGGGGATCAAAATGCAGTTTGGGAAGAGCAGATTTGTAGAGAGGCCAGGCTGTATTTACTTGCAAATAAGCTTAGGTCTCTCTCTCTCTCTCAAGATAGATAGATAGATGATAGAAAGAAGAAAGAAAGAAAAAAAGAAAGAAAGAAAGAAAAGAAAGAAAAAAAGAAAGAAAGAAAGAAAGAAAGAAAGATGGAGAGAAAGAGAGGGACAGAGAGAGACACACAGAGAGAGCCAGAGAAGATAGATAGATAGATAGATAGATAGATAGAAAGATAGAAAGATAGAAAGATAGAAAGATAGAAAGATAGATGAGATAGAGAGAGAGAGACAGAGAGAGATAGAGAGATAGAGAAAGAGAGAGATACCAGTAGATAGATAGATATATTCATAGATATATATATATTTGAACAGGTAATCTTAAAAGTTGCCCAGGTGGAGAAATATTGCTCCTTAATCTGTTTGCCCCTTTATTTTTGGCCCCCTCTCCTCAATAAAAGAGTCCCTACCCAAATGGTTCAATTCCTCCCTAGATACGCCCCTAATTTCCTCCTGGGGGGGTCATTACCCCCACTTTAAGAGCCATTGACTCAGGGGGTTGAACGGACCCCCTTTTCCCAGATGAGAAAAACATGATCCGTTTCGGAGAACAGATTCCGAGGCTGCGATCAGAGACTGCATAGTCCATGGAACGGTCGGGCTGGAAGGGACCTCCGAGGTCATCTAGCCCAGCCCCGCTGCTCCAGGCAGGAGGGACCTTATACAATACCCGGTCAAACCCAGTCTATTTTTGCCAACCTCCCGCGACTGCCGGGCACAGCGCCCAGTTGTCTCCGCGGAACGCCTCTTTGCGTGCTGTTTGTTTATCGAGGGCGACGGAACTACAAAGTCCATGTGGCGTGGATCTCGATCGGCTACCCACGCCGCCCCTTCCCGCAGACAAGGCGCCGTACCCCCAAAGCAGCCCCTCCCTTGGGCTCTAAAACAGGCTGGTGCCCCTCCCCTTGTTTTGGGGACACCCCCCTCCCCTCCGTCTGCTGTCCGGACAGCCCTTGGCGAGTCCATCAATCAGGCTGCAATCAACAGCCCCCAGCCGGCCAGCGGTCAGTTTTCCAGGCCGGAGCAGCTGGTGGGATTCAACGGCTCGATCACCTTGTTCCCTGCTTGCTGCCACTGTAAGAGAAGACCCTCTCCGGACACCTGATCCCCCCACGACGGAGGGGGGACACGCTGGAAAGTCAGCCAGGCCCGCTAGGTGCCCGGCCAAGTTGGGGGCTCAGGTTACGATGGCTGGACTTTGCAGATGGGGGGGACGAAAATAGCTCTGCAGCCGCCCCTCCTGCAGCCTCTTGAAATTGGGGCATGGACTCTCCCCGCTCCTCCCCTCCCCCTCCCCCAAATCCTATTTAGCAGGACCCGGATTTGTCCGGCTTACAGAAGTGCAGACTTGGAAGGGACCTTGGTGGTCTTCTAGTCTGTCCCCCTGCTCAAGCAGGAGATCTTCTATCATTTCAGATCAATGGTTATCCAATTTCTTCTTACAAATCTTCAGTGATGGGGAAGGGAAGGAAGAAAGGAAGGAAGGAAGGAAGGAAGGAAGGAAGGAAGGAAGGAAGGAAGGAAGGAAGGAAGGAAGAAGGAAGGAAGGAAGGAGAATAACAGAATAACAAGGAAGGAAGGAAGGAAGGAAGGAAGGAAGGAAGGAGAATAACAGAATAACAAGGAAGGAAGGAAGAAGAAAGAAGGAAGGAAGGAAGGAAGGAAGGAAGGAAGGAAGGAAGGAAGGAAGGAAGGAAGGAAAGAAAGAGATCTAGTCCAACCCCCTGCTCAAGCAGGAGATCTTGTAGCATTATGGACATATGGCTGTCCAGTCTCTTCTTGAAAATATATTTTCGAGGAGGAGGAGGAGGAGGAGAAGGAGAAGAAGAAGAAGAAGAAGAAGAAGAAGAAGAAGAAGAAGAGGAGGAGGAGAGGAAGAAGAAGAAGAAGAAGAAGAAGAAGAAGAAGAAGAAGAAGAAGAAGAAGAAGAAGAAGAAGAAGAAGAAGAAGAAGAAGAAGAATTATTTAGCAAGAAACATGCAAAAGGAAGCATCCTTGTGGGTTGAAAATCCTTGCAAAAATTAAGGGGAAGGTAAGAACGACGCCTCCAGTTGCAACTCAATGGAAGAAGAAAAAAAAAGGCCCCAATTTTTAACAGCACAAAACAGGGCCGAAGAACAAACATCTCTCTCCAAAACCAGGATCTCCCTCTCAAGTGGGCCAAGCAAACCGAGCCGGGAGGATGAGAAAGCGTCGGCATGGAAAGAGGGCAGCTTGCAATGGAGCATCTTACAACACGGAAGGACCGGCTACACCACCCCAAACTCCACCATCTAGCTGGAGATCGGTTTTTTGCTCCACCCAGTTCCTTCTTTGCCCAGTTCTTCCCTTCCCCCTCCCCCCCCGAAGGTGCCCAAGATTTACAAGAGGGTGGAGACCCTTGGAGTGCCAACTCAGCCCCTGCCTAGGACTTTTTTTTTTTTGTTATGCTTGGGATAAAGCAGGAGGAGACCGTTTCTCGGCTTATCGGAGGCGGCCGGGAGACAGGGCTAGCTGGAAAGGCAAGGCCTGCAGGATGGCGACGCTTTAATCACACCGGATGTGAGGACGGGCTGGGAAGATGGGTGTGCTGGGCCGGAGAGATCCTGGGGCTGCTCCGATCGGCTCCGGAGGGGTGTGGTGGGCGAGGAAGTCGCCCGGGCGTTGTGAGAAAGCCATGGGAGGGGATTGCCAAGCGGGCAGACATCATCCCAACTTGGGGGGGGGGAGGGAAACCACACCATGGCACCTTTGGACCGAAAGTTCAGGAAACCTGGTTTAAAAGGGGCTTGCAAAAAGCTCAGCCTTTTGGGAGTGGAAGAAACCTGGTTTGAAAGGGGCTTGCAAAAAGCTCAGCCTTTTGGAGTGGAAGAAACCTGGTTTAAAAGGGGCTTGCAAAAAGCTCAGCCTTTTGGGAGTGGAAGAAACCTGGTTTAAAAGGGGCTTGCAAAAAGCTCAGCCTTTTGGGAGTGGAAGAAACCTGGTTTGAAAGGGGCTTGCAAAAAGCTCAGCCTTTTGGGAGTGGAAGAAACCTGGTTTGAAAGGGGCTTGCAAAAAGCTCAGCCTTTTGGAGTGGAAGAAACCTGGTTTAAAAGGGGCTTGCAAAAAGCTCAGCCTTTTGGGAGTGGAAGAAACCTGGNCTCGAATTACGACAGTCCATTTAGCGGCCGTTTGAGGTTTCAGGGGCACTGAAAAAAATGACATATTTAGGACTGTTTTTCACACGACCGTGTCAGCATCCCCGTGATCGATCTATCTGTCTATCAAGAAAGAAAGAAAGAAAGAAAGAAAGAGAGAGAGAGAGAGAGAGAGAGAGAGAGAGAGAGAGAGAGAGAGAGAAGGAAGGAAGGAAGGAAGGAAGGAAGGAAGGAAGGAAGGAAGGAAGGAAGGAAAAAGAAAGAAGGAAGAAAGAAAAGGAAGGAAAGATAGCTATCTAGCTAGCTATCTTTCTTTCCTTCCTTCCTTTTTTCTTCTTTCTTCTTCCTTCCTTCCTTCCTTCCTTCCTTTCTTCCTTCTCCCTCCCTTCCCTTCGTCTCTTTCCTTCCTTCCTTCCTTCCTTCCTTCCTTCCTTCCTTCCTTCCTTCCTTCCTTCCTTCCTTCGATCACATGATCAGAATTCGGGCACTTGGCCGTGGACTCATAGTTACGACGGTTAATGTCCTCCACAATCCCTTCCAACTCTTGTTATTCTGGGAAAAGAAATAGAATCTTTTCAGGAATCTGGAATCTTTTTCTTAAATAAAAAAGATTCAAAGTCAGCCGGCTCGTGTGAACACAACTCCTCTTTTAAACCAACCCGTCTGGGCTGGGATATCTCCGTTTCTTACCCAACCATCGTTCCGTCAAGGGCCGCAGCCTACAGATCATCCTCACAGCTCCTGTGTCGGATTTCCTTCCTGTTTCTCCCCTTAATCTCTCCCACCAACCCGAATTAACGGTCATATCGATACTCAACGGTTAATACTCGTATCTGATCAAACAGATTTGCAGTCCGGGACAGCTTCTGCCCTACAGACTGTGCTAATTCTTCCAGGGAGAATGTCTCATTCTCATTATTATTATTTACGATTTAATCTTCAGTTCGATTCACAGTCTGCGACTGGTAAAAATGTGACAGCTGTTTCTCCTCCTCCTCCTCCTCCTCCTCCTCCTCCTCCTCCTCCTCC
>NW_015387072.1:0-52609 GCF_001527695.2 Protobothrops mucrosquamatus
GGCCCTGGAGGCGGTGAGTGGTCCTGTGGGCAGGTGGGACGGGGGATGGGGGGCAGAGTGGGGGCAGGGCAGGGGGGCGGAGTGGGGGCGGGTCCAGTTTTTGGGCACTTGGTCTCTAAAAGGTTTGCCATTACTGATCTAGTCCAACCAATGTCTATGGAGATTCTCAGTCATCTGGGTCATGGTTATCCCAAAGATGCTTTTTTTAAAGTCAGAACTGTAGAAGCATCTAGGATGAGAAGCGAAACATCTTCAAGGAAAAACAAAGTTTGCTTGCCTATAGAAAGCCACTTTCCATCATGTGGACTGCTGACAGAATGATAAATAAAAGTGTGCCTTTAAATCAGAAGTAGGCAAATTTGACAGTCTAATGAACATATTCCGAGCTTTCTGAATTGATAAAGACACTGACGCAAAAGTTCTCTAGAGAGAGAAAGTCTTGTCTAAAGATAAAATACAAGTAATCCTCCACTTACAACAGACCTCCTTGGAGCTATTTATGACCCAGTTCTGAAGTTTTGATGGCTGTTCCCCCACCACCAATGGTCATGTAATTGCATTTTGGGGGCTTGGCAATGGGCCCACATTTATGGCCATTTGCAATGTCCTGCAGTCATATGACCACAATTTTCAGCATTTTTTGATGAAAATTAACATTTACTTCCAGTTTCTTGCAAAAAACACCCATTGAGTATAATGGGTTTGCTTAACAGCCACCACAAAAAAAGGTGATAAAATTGGGTGTGATCACATTTTATTTATTTATTTATTTATTTATTGAATTTTTACCCCGCCCTTCTCCTTACGGACTCAGGGCGGCTGACAGCCTGATAAAAAAAAAAAATACAAAAATACCCCAATTTAAAAACATAATTAAAATGAAATATTAGATTTGGCCAATAACAATTTAAAATTGTTTTTAAAACCCCGCTAAAAATCTCCCCCTAGGCCAGTCCTGCTAGTTGAAATAGCCATGTCTTAAGGGCGCGGCGGAAGGAAGGGAGATCCGGGATCACCCGGATCTCTGGGGGTAGTTCGTTCCAGAGGGTGGGAGCTCCCACCGAGAAGGCCCTCCCCCTGGGAGTCGCCAGCCGGCACTGTCTGGCTGACGGCACCCTGAGGAGACCCACTCTGTGGGAGCGTANGCGCGGCCGCATTCTGGACTAGCTGGAGCCTCCGAGTGCTCCTCAAGGGAAGCCCCATGTAGAGAGCATTACAGTAGTCCAGGCGGGAGGTGACGAGGGCATGGGTGACTGTGCGCAAGGCGTCCCGGTCCAGAAAAGGCCGCAACTGGTAAATCAGGCGTACCTGATAAAACGCCCCCCTGGTCACGGCCGACAACTGATCATCATCATGATCTGCTTAACACTGTCATGACTAATGACCATAATTCCAGGCTCAATTATGATAATAAGTTGAGGACCACTTGTACTTGCTTTAAAACATCCCCTTCAATTTGTTCGCTATCAGCCAAATCCCCTGGGGCTTTTAAGGTGGCAGATATGCCCACTTTCAAACAAGGCACAGGGCACTTTAATTTCTACAAATGCCTACTGTCTGGCAGGATCAACCAGAACCACTCAAGAATAGCCTCAGGCCGTAACTTTATTGTTTATCACCTACGTTACAAGAATCTCACCAGTTGGCTTGCCTTCCTTTGAGAACAACTAGGTAAGGCTTCATGAATTTGGGGGGGGAGGCTTGACCCCCTCCTTCCAGCCTAGCTGGCAATTTCCCAACACTTACAGAGCCTAAATAGAACCAGGGCATAACTGGAAACACAGATGATGCCAGAGTCTGGCACTCTGCAGCATGCCAGCTTCCAGTTTAAATATTAAAAATAAATGTAGACGGAGAAGAGAGTTGGGCAGGAAGCGAAGAAGCACCTGGAGGCAGGACAAGAAGCAACGGGTGGAAACTAATCAAGGAGAGAAGCAACCTATAACTAAGGAGAAACTTCCTGACAGTGAGAACAATTAACCAATGGAACAACCTGCCTCCAGAAGCGTTGAATGCTCCAACACTAGAAGATTTTAAGAAGAGACTGGACAGCCATCTGTCCGAAATGGTGTAGGGTTTCCTGCCTGAGCAGGGGGTTGGACTAGATGACCTTCAAGGTCCCTTCCAACTTTACTACTACTACTACTACTACTACTACTACTATTATTATTATTATTATTATTATTATTATTATTATTATTATTATTATTAAGGCTGCAACCACAAAAATGTCTAACTGAATGTCATTTCTCTACCTCTGCTTTATACTATAACCTGCCTATTAATAGGGTTTCCTCTACCAATTACATTACAATTAACTTTTATTAATTTACTTAGTGTTTCCAGAGCTTTGTGCTCCAAAGGATTCTAAGAAAAACGGAGTGAGGGGTTAAAATCACCTCTGCAAAAAGTGGCCAGGAGGCCAAACACCCCAACAATGTTGGGCAATGGATTAGTAAATTGATTTCTACTGGTCTTCTGATAAAGAGGAAGAAGGGAACCTGGCATTCTAAGAGCAACTATCGACCTCTCATTGTTTGCAGTGTCTTGGAAACTAAGCTTGCTGCAAGGTGGGAAAAGAAAGAAAAGGACTTGGTGGTTTAGAAAGAAGAAACACAGCTTTTAACATTTCTGCCATTCTGCGTCATTCCATGAACTCTGTCTTTTCAACACAAATAGGACAACTTCTGAATTTAGATAATCTTTAGTTTGATACCAGATCACTTTGAAACTCTCCATCTCTAAAAACATTTCCAGAGACTTTAAAAATGGTTGATGTAGGCTGTAAATACTAGAAGTGTGCAACTCCTTCAAGATCCAATTTCAGTGGTAAAGTCCATTCAATCCTATTCAATCATCAACACGATTCTTAGAGGGTGGTTTGTTCTACTGATTTGAATGGTTACTGTATCAATAGCAATAGTGCTTAGACTTATATACTGCTTCACAGTGCATTACAGCTTTCTCTAAGTGGTTTACAGAGTCAGCATATGGCCCCCAACAATCTGGGTCCTCAGTTTACTGACCTCAGAAGGATGGTAGTCTGAGTCAACCTTGAGCCGGTAAGAATTGAACTGCCGAATGACTGGCAGCTGGCAGTCAGTCAGCAGAAGTAGCCTATAGTACTGCATTCTAACCACTGTGCCACCATGGCTTTTAATGAAATATATATACCAGTGGTGGCAAACCTATGGTATGCGTGCCAGAGGTGGCACTCAGAGCCCTCTTTGGGCACACGCACCATGCCCCGGAGATGGCAACTGTCCCTCTTCAACCAGCCACCCGCTAACTCGCCGAGGTTCCACATGGTCGGATGCATCCCAGATTTGGGGGGGTGGCCAATGTGGGTGTGATCACCTCGATGTTGCTCGTGGAGAGGGACGTCTGTGGGGGCCGGGCAAGGTTGGAGATCCAGAGGGTCTCTGGCAGGTGGGGCAGTGGGCAGGAGGCTCGTCCTGCAAGGTGAGGCAAGGCAAGCCAGGGCGAGGGTGCCATTGTCACAGGGAAAGGTGAGGCAGGGGGCGGGGCAGCTGCTGCCTGACACCATCGGCCTCTGCACACAGAGGCCAGCCCCTGGATCTCCAACCCTGCCCAGCCCCCACAGACGTCCTTCCCCACGAGCAACATCGAGGTGATCACGCCCACCTTGGCCACACACCCCCAATCTGCCATGACCACCACAGCCAAGCCCACCCAGTAGGCCACGCCCACCTGGCACCCAGCGATAAATAAGTGGGTTTTGGGTTGCAGTTTGGGCACTCGGTCTCTAAAAGGTTCACCATCACTGATATATACAGTAAATGTCCATTGATGCTAAAAGTCCATTAGATCACCAAATCAGTTCAAAAGCACTTGATTCATATTGATACTTTCAACTGTCCCAAAGGTGCTTTTTCAAGAGGCAACTGGACTTCCTTGTTTTCCTTTGAAGAAGTTTTGCTTCTCATCCAAGAAGCTTGACGTTCTGAGCTGAAGAAGCTTCTTAGATGAGAAGTGAAACATCTTCAAAGAAAAATAAGAAAGTCCAGTTGCCTCTTGAAAAAGCACCTTTGGACAACCATGACCTGGATGACTGAGACTCTCCATAGACGTACTTTCAACTGATCCAGCAATTGTATTTGAAAATTTCATTCAAAAGGGTAACTAAATTAAATTATCTTCTAACCTAAAGAGAAACTAGGTTAGAAGCAAAACTGTGGCCTTTGGCATCATTTCTATTTCCAAGTATGTCACTGGATTTCACATAAGCTTGTGTGAAGGTCAGAGACATTGTTAGAAAATAAAACTGGTAAATAAGAGCCATAGGAGCCATTGGAGCTGTGGTGGCACAGTGGCTAGAATGCAGCATTGCAGGCAAATTCTGCCCATAGCCAGGAGTTTGATTCTGACAGGCTCAAGGTTGATTCAACTTTCCATCCTTCCAAAGTCGATAAAACGAGGACCCAGATTGTTGGAGGCGATATCCCCACGTTTGTAAACTCTCAGAGAGTGCTGTAAAATATGTACTATGAAGTGGTATGTAAGTCTAAATGTTATTGCTATTGCTAGATGCAACTCAATTTTTATTTAGAAGCAGATTCATCTGTACCCCCAAAGATATATTTGGGGGAAGAGGGTCTAGAGTCTTTGCCACTAATATCCTCAGCATTTTTATTTCTGATCTCTAGCCAAAATCATTACATATAAATCCACTGGGTTGAAAAAAGGCTTAATTTTGCAAAGTGCCACCTTTGACTCATTTGATAAGCAAATCCCCTCTTAAAAAAACTTTTTGTAGCTGATTCTCATTACATGTTAGCCCTTGACTCATTCCCATTTTGACACTTAACTACATCAGGAGAATTTGTCATACCAAAGCAATAGAGGAAGCTAAAATTCAACTAGTGCAAAATGTTGTAAATGGGGCTACCCTTGAAGACCACTCAGAAGCTTCAACTAGTCCAGAATACAGTAGCACACACAGTAACACACATGCCTCACTATGTCATGTGACACCTCCTGCTCCCTGAGCTGCACTGATTGTCAGTTTGTTTCCAGGTAGGATTCAAAATGTTGATTATCACCTTCAAAGCCCTATATGGCAAAAAGGCTGGTTCTTTGAGAAACCACCTATTTCTCATGATGTCTGCACAACCAATTTCACATGACAGGATTGGTCTGTTGCGGGTTCCTTCAATCAAACAATGTTATCTATCAGGAGCCAGAAGCATCCTTCTCTACCACAGTGCCTACTTCCCACAATGAGTTTCCCCCTGAGATCCAGACAGCTCCCATCCTGGTGATCTAGAAGAGAGCCATAAAAACCTAATTGTTCATTCAGGCCTTGACTAGGGTGGCTGGATATTATAGTATGTTTGGATTGTGGTAGGCAAACATTCAACGGGAACAGCTTTATGTGTCTCCTTCATAGACAGAAACTGTGCCAGCTGGATGTCTTTCTTTTAGGAGACCCACAAGTAAAAGACAAAATTTCAGCCCAAACTGAACTCCTAGTCACTAGTGGTTTCATAAACAGCATCTTTTAAAAAGATTTTTATCCCACTTTTTCATTTTTATTATTTATAATTAATAAATATTACAATATATATAATAAATATTCATTGCAAAAGGCAGCTTTACTTGGAACAGTTTACATGCTACGACAATACCTCTATCTATCCCAGGTCCTTGGGAAGGACTTGATACATGGATAAAAATGCCAAATCCAGGCTGAACATCTGACTTGACTGGGTGACAAATGACAATAAATAATTTATTATTTATCCCTTGTTGCAGCAACATGAAACCAGATCACCGTATCTTCTTCTGAGATGTTTCCTTGACTTCCCAATTTAATCTAATGCTCTGAAATTTCTTAGTGGTCTCCCATCAAGCACTAATCAAGTCCAGCCATGCTTAGATCAACCAAGTATAACTAGCTACTAAAAGCCAAGACATAGAAAAAGGTGTGGGGGGACACTATCCAAAGGATATTTCCCAGAAAGAAGCTTGTAGTGGCATTATTTCACAGTTTACTAAGGGTCATGTAGTTGAACTGACACCTTTATGTATATAATTCAGTCGTTCACCACTCAATTATTTATTGCTGAAGATTTTTGGAAAGGAATTCAAGCTTTGGGTGACTGTTAGGTTCCATTAAAAAGCTCAGGTGCATATCCACACAACTGAGAAGTAACTTTATGCAAGAATGAGAATAGTTTCAATGTTTTCCACATCTACCTTTCTTCCTAGACTTGAAACCCTGACTTATCTAATCATGGATGAATGAACTGTCTCAGTTTCCAACTCTAGAAACAGCTTATACATCAAGAGTCATAACAAGGCTCCCAGGATATTGTGATTGTTTAGTATCTCTGAATGTTACAATGTCCATCAGCAAGGGTGATGTTGAACATGGATTGTGGGTCAAATACCATTATTTTTTTTAACCTACGCAGCATAAAAGGGACCCTGCAGTTACTCTAATTTCATCTGGTTTTGTTTTCGATAGCAGTCTCTAAGTTGACATGAATGGAGCCACAACTAGCAGAGCAACAACTATGGTGCAGATAGAAGATCAAAAAGAAGCACCAACAACCACAAAACCTCAACAATATTTTCTTTTCCCCTCTTAAATTTACTTATACACACATGTATTATTAAAATATTGCCTTTCCACTGCAAAAAATTTTTTTTGATGTGATGCTCTGTATCATTGTATCAAGATAATGTGGGGAAAATATTTTCCTAATGTGCAGATCTGCAGATCTATACCTGAAAAAAAACATACTAAAAGAATATTGAGGTTATTGTGTTCATATCAGCTTCAGAATGCCCTTTTCCCAGTAATAATTTATCAATTCTTGACAAGCACTCTACCAAAGGAATCTTGAGATTATCATATTCATGGCTGCATCAAAATGCTTTCTTTCCACAGCGTTTTATCAATGTTCAACATGCATTACAAGAAAAATTGCATGGAAAAATGCTGAAGGAATGGCAAGCTGAAATAAAATGGAAAGTTGAAGCAAACCACTTCTGAAATTAATTCTAAAAGTTCTAATAAACAGGAACACAAGAGCAATAGACTGGAGAGAAACAAACCAACAATAAATCAGATGGAAAATGCCAAATTCTACCGAAAAGCTAATGTATTGTCAGGCATAGAACCATAAAGTTCAAAGGATCCCCCCAAATCCTTAAACTTTCTTAAACTCTTGGCTCTCAGGATGCTTTCCCAACTTTTATAAATTATAGAGGACCCATAACAATATTTGTTTGTATATTTATCAATATTTAGTGTATAAAAAATTAAAATGGATGCATTCATAAAATATGTATTTCTTGAATGATGTAAAAATAACATTATCAAACCCATTAGAAGTTAACATAAATAAAATATTTTTCATGAGCAAACCTGCATTTATTAACACTTTTTTAAAAATTAGAAGAATGTTATTGTTTTTAATTTTTGCAAATACGTATGTTCAATGTCTGGCCAATCATTTTGATTTCAAGGACTCCTAAGAGAGTCTGGGGAGATCCCCACATGTCCTCAGACCATACTTTAAGAAGAGAATATTTGTAGCTCAGGGCTGGAGATTACCATATATTGCAAAGTTGGACTCCGGGATTCTTGTTCCCTGTTTAAATATACGTGTCTTGCCCTGTCAGTGTTGTTGGGCATGTTCTTGGTAGTTCCTTGATTAGGCTGTTGTTTACTGTTTTAAGGTTTACCTTATTCCCTTCTAGGTGATGATGTTACCTAGTTGGATAACAAAACATCTGCAAGAAAGCAACCAAGCTCAGAGAGCACCAAGGACTCATTTGTTAAGGAACACAGATATAGCCCAAACCTCAAGTCCATTTCTACAGCATTTTTAATAAGCAACCACTCTTCTCTCTTGAAACCTCTAAAGAGATTCTTCCCCTTCTTCAGAGACAGTGTATTTCCCTGTCATATGACTCATATTGTCAAACAGTTCTTCTTTAAATTTAGTCCAGGGGTGAATAACCATACACTATGGTACCTGAGACTTGCACTTAATTAGGGCAGAGATGGGGTGTCAGTGGAGAATCAATAATACAAAAGAGGAAGAGATGCATTGCATGTGAACCTCCAAACCAGTCTTTCCTGTATATATTATATATTTTTTGGGAAAGTTGGCTTTTTTCCCTTTGACTCTTTGCAATCTTTTAGGCCTATTTTAAAGTTTACACCAGAGTTGTGTGTGTTTCCTGCCTCCATCTGGCATCACTGTTTATAGTGATGTCACAGCAGGTTCCAGAGTTGTAAGCAAGCAGGAGGACTCATTTTTTAAAATTAAACTTAGCTCTTCCATATTAGTTCAGAATCAGTATTCACACACTTCACTTATGTTAATTTACCTTAATTTAAGGCTAGTATCACACGAGTGAAACTTGCTATCTTGAATTTGGCTAGCTTTCTCTGTGCCTTGGATGCTGAACAAAGCCAGCCCATTTGGATACTGTATAGTTCCATATATTAGGGAACTACCCAGATCGTGGATTAAAACAATATTCAAGTTAAATTATGTTGTGTGAATATAGCCAATTTGTGCTATAATTACCCTCAGGCCTCTGAGCATATTTATTGGTAATCTTTCTATTCTGCTTTTTATAGATAGCAATCCCAAAGTCACTGATCCCAAAATAGCCATCATTTTTTCTCTCTTCAGCCCATTAGGACACAATACAATCTCTTTCCATTTTGTTGATCCTCATGTTCTGTGACTTAATTTCTTGATAGCGACTCAAAACAGCTTCTTCTCTTTTTGTTTTCTTTTCTGGTTTATCTTTTGCCTTTGCCTTCTGCAGACAGACGTATTTTGCTATGCCTCAGTGGAAGGTAGGAAAGCACCCTTCTACCACCTGGAATAAAGCTACCCAAGAGCTGTTCACCTAATTTCCCTCTTCCTTTTGCCTCTCATTTCAGCCCAGTGCAGAAACAGAGCTCGGTGGATTCTATTTTTAAAGCTTAGAAATTGAGATGTGCTCATAAACACACAGTGGGGAAAATATACGCTTTCCCTGCAGTTGAAAACACAATTATACAGTCCTGCACTTAGACTGGCATTCTATTGCATTTTGAACAATTAAAACAAAGGTGGGGGTTTATTTCACATTCAGCATTAATTGCAATCACTTTTGATATAGCCAGAAATTGAGACCTGCAATTGGATATAATTTGACTGCCTATTTTGCTCTCTTTTTTACAATACAATCTTTTGTAATGCCAAAGATAGGTAATTTGCAATGTTTTCATTTCTGAAATAAATTCAAGATGAAAACCTGTCCAAGATGACTGCTTCTCATGAGCGCATGCACTTTGCTTTCATTCACTGGGAGAAAAAATATATCATATAGGATTGAATTGACATTGTGTTCAATGAAACTTCTATCCCAAATTAATATCTATATGATATCCCCTATGTCAGTGATGGCGAACCTTTCAGAGACCGAGTGCCCAAACTGCAACCCAAAACCCACTTATGCATCGTCGAGTGCCAGGTGGGTGTGGCCCATTGGGTGGGTGTGGCCCATTGGGTGGGCGTGGCCATTGGGCGGGCATGGTTGCGGTGGTAACAGCAGACTGGGTGGGATTAAAAAGTTCAATCAATCAATTCCAACTTTGTAAGACCTTTTTTTTCCCCGTGAAAAGTTGAAATTGACTGATTGATTGAAACTTTTTTTTCCCCACATGGTAATGAAGGTCTAAAGCGAAAAGGTTTTATAAAACCCAGCTGAAGGCCGAAGACTGGGGCGACAGCACGCATGCCCACAGAGAGGGCTCTGAGTGCCGCCTCTGGCACCCGTGCCATAGGTTCACCACCACTGCCCTATGTTTACATGTGCAAATCTGAGGCAAGGGAGGAATTGGTTAGTTATGAATGTGGCTATATTCATGCAACACATTTAATCAGGTCAACAAAATTCCAAGCAAGTACAATTGCACCACACATTAAGCTCAACATGTTGCATGAACCCAGCAAATTCAATTAATTTATTGTAGATACAGAAAAATGAATTAATTCAGTGATTCAGTTAAGCATGTTTTCTGAATACTATATCTATCTATCTATCTATCTATCTATCTATCTATCTATCTATCTATCTATCTATCTATCATCTACTGTATAGCTGTGCAGTGCTTCAGAGCACATGGAACAAAGGCATTACAGAACACATAGTATCTGTCAGCAACTCTTTAAAGCAGCTGCATCTTCTCTTAGATGTCTCAATAGCTGCAGAATGACTTTGGGAAATAAGCATTTGGATNGGCCCTGGAGGCGGTGAGTGGTCCTGTGGGCAGGTGGGACGGGGGATGGGGGGCAGAGTGGGGGCAGGGCAGGGGGGCGGAGTGGGGGCGGGTCCAGTTTTTGGGCACTTGGTCTCTAAAAGGTTTGCCATTACTGATCTAGTCCAACCAATGTCTATGGAGATTCTCAGTCATCTGGGTCATGGTTATCCCAAAGATGTTTTTTTTAAAGTCAGAACTGTAGAAGCATCTAGGATGAGAAGCGAAACATCTTCAAGGAAAAACAAAGTTTGCTTGCCTATAGAAAGCCACTTTCCATCATGTGGACTGCTGACAGAATGATAAATAAAAGTGTGCCTTTAAATCAGAAGTAGGCAAATTTGACAGTCTAATGAACATATTCCGAGCTTTCTGAATTGATAAAGACACTGACGCAAAAGTTCTCTAGAGAGAGAAAGTCTTGTCTAAAGATAAAATACAAGTAATCCTCCACTTACAACAGACCTCCTTGGAGCTATTTATGACCCAGTTCTGAAGTTTTGATGGCTGTTCCCCCACCACCAATGGTCATGTAATTGCATTTGGGGGGCTTGGCAATGGGCCCACATTTATGGCCATTTGCAATGTCCTGCAGTCATATGACCACAATTTTCAGCATTTTTTGATGAAAATTAACATTTACTTCCAGTTTCTTGCAAAAAACACCCATTGAGTATAATGGGTTTGCTTAACAGCCACCACAAAAAAAGGTGATAAAATTGGGTGTGATCACATCATGATCTGCTTAACACTGTCATGACTAATGACCATAATTCCAGGCTCAATTATGATAATAAGTTGAGGACCACCTGTACTTGCTTTAAAACATCCCCTTCAATTTGTTCTCTATCAGCCCAAATCCCCTGGGGCTTTTAAGGTGGCAGATATGCCCACTTTCAAACAAGGCACAGGGCACTTTAATTTCTACAAATGCCTACTGTCTGGCAGGATCAACCAGAACCACTCAAGAATAGCCTCAGGCCGTAACTTTATTGTTTATCACCTACGTTACAAGAATCTCACCAGTTGGCTTGCCTTCCTTTGAGAACAACTAGGTAAGGCTTCATGAATTTGGGGGGGAGGCTTGACCCCCTCCTTCCAGCCTAGCTGGCAATTTCCCAACACTTACAGAGCCTAAATAGAACCAGGGCATAACTGGAAACACAGATGATGCCAGAGTCTGGCACTCTGCAGCATGCCAGCTTCCAGTTTAAATATTAAAAATAAATGTAGACGGAGAAGAGAGTTGGGCAGGAAGCAAAGAAGCACCTGGAGGCAGGACAAGAAGCAACGGGTGGAAACTAATCAAGGAGAGAAGCAACCTAGAACTAAGGAGAAACTTCCTGACAGTGAGAACAATTAACCAGTGGAACAACCTGCCTCCAGAAGCGGTGAATGCGCCAACACTGGAAGTTTTTAAGAAGAGACTGGACAGCCATCTGTCCGAAATGGTGTAGGGTTTCCTGCCTGAGCAGGGGGTTGGACTAGATGACCTTCAAGGTCCCTTCCAACTTTACTATTATTATTATTATTATTATTATTATTATTATTATTATTATTATTATTATTATTATTATTATTATTATTATTATTATTATTATTATTAATATTATTATTATTATTATTATTATTATTATGAAGGCTGCAACCACAAAAATGTCTAACTGAATGTCATTTCTCTACCTCTGCTTTATACTATAACCTGCCTATTAATAGGGTTTCCTGTACCAATTATATTACAATTAACTTTTATTAATTTACTTAGTGTTTCCAGAGCTTTGTGCTCCAAAGGATTCTAAGAAAAATGGAGTGAGGGGTTAAAATCACCTTTGCAAAAAGTGGCCAGGAGGCCAAACACCCCAACAATGTTGGGCAATGGATTAGTAAATTGATTTCTGCTGGTCTTCTGATAAAGAGGAAGAAGGGAACCTGGCATTCTAAGAGCAACTATTGACCTCTCATTGTTTGCAGTGTCTTGGGAACTAAGCTTGCTGCAAGGTGGGAAAAGAAAGAAAAGGACTTGGTGGTTTAGAAAGAAGAAACACAGCTTTTAACATTTCTGCCATTCTGCGTCATTCCATGAACTCTGTCTTTTCAACACAAATAGGACAACTTCTGAATTTAGATAATCTGTAGTTTGATACCAGATCACTTTGAAACTCTCCATCTCTAAAAACATTTTCAGAGACTTTAAAAATGGTTGATGTAGGCTGTAAATACTAGAAGTGTGCAAATCCTTCAAGATCCAATTTCAGTGGTAAAGTCCATTCAATCCTATTCAATCATCAACACGATTCTTAGAGGGTGGTTTGTTCTATTGATTTGAATGGTTACTGTATCAATAGCAATAGTGCTTAGACTTATATACTGCTTCACAGTGCATTACAGCCTTCTCTAAGTGGTTTACAGAGTCAGCATATGGCCCCCAACAATCTGGGTCCTCAGTTTACTGACCTCAGAAGGATGGTAGTCTGAGTCAACCTTGAGCCGGTGAGAATTGAACTGCCAAATGACTGGCAGCTGGCAGTCAGTCAGCAGAAGTAGCCTACAGTACTGCATTCTAACCACTGTGCCACCATGGCTTTTAATGAAATATATATACCAGTGGTGGCGAACCTATGGTATGCGTGCCAGAGGTGGCACTCAGAGCCCTCTTTGGGCACACGCACCATGCCCCGGAGATGGCAACTGTCCCTCTTCAACCAGCCACCCGCTAACTCGCCGAGGTTCCACATGGCCGGATGCATCCCAGATTTGGGGGGGTGGCCAATGTGGGTGTGATCACCTCGATGTTGCTCGTGGGGAGGGACGTCTGTGGGGGCCGGGCAGGGTTGGAGATCCAGAGGGTCTCTGGCAGGTGGGGCAGTGGGCAGGAGGCTCGTCCTGCAGGGTGAGGCAAGGCAAGCCAGAGCGAGGGTGCCATTGTCACAGGGAAAGGTGAGGCAGGGGGCGGGGCAGCTGCTGCCTGACACCATCGGCCTCTGCACACAGAGGCCAGCCCCTGGATCTCCAACCCTGCCCAGCCCCCACAGACGTCCTTCCCCACGAGCAACATCGAGGTGATCACGCCCACCTTGGTCACCCCCCCAATCTGCCATGACCACCACAGCCACACCCACCCAGTGGGCCACACCCACCTGGCACCCAGCGATAAATAAGTGGGTTTTGGGTTGCAGTTTGGGCACTCGGTCTCTAAAAGGTTCACCATCACTGATATATACAGTAAATGTCCATTGATGTTAAAAGTCCATTAGATCACCAAATCAGTTCAAAAGCACTTGATTCATATTGATACTTTCAACTGTCCCAAAGGTGCTTTTTCAAGAGGCAACTGGACTTCCTTGTTTTCCTTTGAAGAAGTTTTGCTTCTCATCCAAGAAGCTTGACGTTCTGAGCTGAAGAAGCTTCTTAGATGAGAAGTGAACTGTCTTCAAAGAAAAACAAGAAAGTCCAGTTGCCTCTTGAAAAAGCACCTTTGGACAACCATGACCTGGATGACTGAGACTCTCCATAGACATACTTTCAACTGATCCAGCAATTGTATTTGAAAATTTCATTCAAAAGGGTAACTAAATTAAATTATCTTCTAACCTAAAGAGAAACTAGGTTAGAAGCAAAACTGTGGCCTTCGGCATCATTTCTATTTCCAAGTATGTCACTGGATTTCACATAAGCCTGTATGAGACATTGTTAGAAAATAAAACTGGTAAATAAGAGCCATAGGAGCCATTAGAGGTGGCACAGTGGCTAGAATGCAGCATTGCAGGCAAATTCTGCCCATAGCCAGGAGTTTGATTCTGACAGGCTCAAGGTTGACTCAACTTTCCATCCTTCCAAAGTCGATAAAATGAGGACCCAGATTGTTGGAAGCGATATCTTCACGTTTGTAAACACTCAGAGAGTGCTGTAAAATATGTACTATGAAGCGGTATGTAAGTCTAAATGTTATTGCTATTGCTAGATGCAACCCAATTTTTGTTTAGAAGCAGATTCATCTGTACTTCAAAAGATATATTTGGGGAAGAGGGTCTAGACTCTTTGCCACTAATATCCTCAGCATTTTTATTTCTGATCTCTAGCCAAAATCATTACATATAAAAAAGGCTTAATTTTGCAAAGTGCCACCTTTGACTCATTTGATAAACAAAGCGCCTTGAGGCAGGACTAATCAAGGAGAGAAGCAATCTAGAACTAAGGAGAAACTTCCTGACAGTGAGAACAATTAACCAGTGGAACAACCTGCCTCCAGAAGTGATGAATGCTCCAACACTGGAAGTTTTTAAGAAGAGACTGGACAGCCATTTGTCTGAAATGGTATAGGGTTTCCTGCCTGAGCAGGTGGTTGGACTAGATGACCTTCAAGGTCCCTTCCAACTTTAAAAAACTTTTTGTAGCTGATTCTCATTACACATTAGCCCTTGACTCATTCCCATTTTGACACTTAACTACGTCAGGAGAATTTGTCATACCAAGGCAACAGAAGAAGCTAAAATTTAACTAGTGCAAAATGTTGTAGATGGGGCTGCCCTTGAAGACCACTTAGAAGCTTCAACTAGTCCAGAATACAGTAGCACACACAGTAACACACATGCCTCAGTATGTCATGTGACACCTCCTGCTCCCTGAGCTGCACTGATTGTCAGTTTGTTTCCAGGTAGGATTCAAAATGTTGATTATCACCTGCAAAGCCCTATATGGCAAAAAGCCTGGTTCTTTGAGAAACCATCTATTTCTCATGATGTCTGCACAACCAATTTCATATGACAGGATTGGTCTGTTGCAGGTTCCTTCAATCAAACAATGTTATCTATCAGGAGCCAGAAGCATCCTTCTCTATCACAATGCTTACTTCCCAGAATGAGTTTTCCCCTGAGATCCAGACAGCTCCCATCCTGGTGATCTAGAAGAGAGCCATAAAAACCTAATTGTTCATTCAGGCCTTGACTAGGGTGGCTGGATATTATAGTATGTTTGGATTGTGGTAGGCAAACTTTCAACGGGAACAGCTTTATGTGTCTCCTTCATAGACAGAAACTGTGCCAGCTGGATGTCTTTCTTTTAGGAGAGCCACAAGTAAAAGACAAAATTTCAGCCCAAACTGAACTCCTATTGGTTTCACAAACAGCATCTTTTAAAAAGATTTTTATCCCACTTTTTCATATTTATTATTTATAATTAATAAATGTTATAATATATATAATAAATATTCATTGCAAAAGGCAGCTTTATGGAACAGTTTACATGCTACGACAATAGCTCTAATGCCATAAAACATCCACATCTATCTATCCCAGGTCCTTGGGAAGGACTCGATAAATGGATAAAAATGCCAAATCCAGGCTGAACATCTGACTTGACTGGGCGACAAATCACAATAAATAATTTATTATCTATCCCTTGTTGCAGCAACATGAAACCAGATCACCATACCTTCTTCTGAGATGTTTCCTTGACTTCCCAATTTAGTCTAATGCTCTGAAATTTCTTAGTGGTCTCCCATCAAGCACTAATCAAGTCCAGCCATGCTTAAATCAACCAAGGACAACTAGCTACTAAAAGCCAAGACATAGAAAAAGGTGTGGGGGGGGGACACTATCCAAAGGATGTTTCCCCAAAAGAAGCTTCAGCAATAAATAATTGCATTATTTCACAGTTTACTAAGGGTCATGTAGTTGAACTGACATCTTTATGTATATAATTCAGTCGTTCACCACTCAATTATTTATTGCTGAAGATTTTTGGAAAGGAATTCAAGCTTTGGGTGTTACTGTTAGGTTCCATTAAAAAGCTCAGGTGCATATCCACACAACTGAGAAGTAACTTTATGCAAGAATGAGAATAGTTTCAATGTTTTCCACATCTATCTTTCTTCCTAGACTTGAAACCCTGACTTATCTAACCATGGATGAATGATCTGTCTCAATTTCCAACTCTAGAAACAGCTTATACATCAAGACTCATAACAAGGCTCCCAGGATATTGTGATTGTTTAGTATCTCTGAATGTTATAATGTCCATCAGCAAGGGTGATCGTGAACATGGATTGTGGGTCACAAAGCATTATTTTTTTACCCTATGCGGCATAAAAGGGACCCTGCAGTTACTGTAATTTCATCTGGTTTTGTTTTCGGTAGCAGTCCATAAGTTGACATGAATGGAGCCACAACTAGCAGAGTAACAACTATGGTGCAGATAGAAGATCAAAAAGAAGCACCAACAACCACAAAACCTCAACAATATTTTCTTTTCCCCTCTTAATATTACTTATGCACACATGTATTATTAAAATATTGCCTTTCCACTGCAAAACAATTTTTTTGATGTGATGCTCTGTATCATTGTATCAAGATAATGTGGGGAAAATATTTTCCTAATGTGCAGATCTGCAGATCTATACCTGAAAAAAAAACATACTAAAAGAATATTGAGGTTATTGTGTTCATATCAGCTTCAGAATGCCCTTTTCCCAGTAATAATTTATCAATTCTTGACAAGCACTCTACCAAAGGAATCTTGAGATTATCATATTCATGGCTGCATCAAAATGCTTTCTTTCCACAGCGTTTTATCAATGTTCAACATGCATTACAAGAAAAATTGCATGGAAAAATGCTGAAGGAATGGCAAGCTGAAATAAAATGGAAAGTTGAAGCAAACCACTTCTGAAATTAATTCTAAAAGTTCTAATAAACAGGAACACAAGAGCAATAGACTGGAGAGAAACAAACCAACAATAAATCAGATGGAAAATGCCAAATTCTACTGAAAAGCTAATGTATTGTCAGGCATAGAACCATAAAGTTCAAAGGATCCCCCCAAATCCTTAAACTTTCTTAAACTCTTGGCTCTCAGGATGCTTTCCCAACTTTTATAAATTATAGAGGACCCATAACAATATTTGTTTGTATATTTATCAATATTTAGTGTATAAAAAATTAAAATGGATGCATTCATAAAATATGTATTTCTTGAATGATGTAAAAATAACATTATCAAACCCATTAGAAGTTAACATAAATAAAATATTTTTCATGAGCAAACCTGCATTTATTAACACTTTTTTAAAAATTAGAAGAATGTTATTGTTTTTAATTTTTGCAAATACGTATGTTCAATGTCTGGCCAATCATTTTGATTTCAAGGACTTCTAAGAGGGTCTGGGGAGATCCCCACATGTCCTCAGACCATACTTTAAGAAGAGAATATTTGTAGCTCAGGGCTGGAGATTACCATATATTGCAAAGTTGGACTCCGGGATTCTTGTTCCCTGTTTAAATATACGTGTCTTGCCCTGTCAGTGTTGCTGGGCATGTTCTTGGTAGTTCCTTGATTAGGCTGTTGTTTACTGTTTTAAGGTTTACCTTATTCCCTTCTAGGTGATGATGTTACCTAGTTGGATAACAAAACATCTGCAAGAAAGCAACCAAGCTCAGAGAGCACCAAGGACTCATTTGTTAAGGAACACAGATATAGCCCAAACCTCAAGTCCATTTCTACAGCATTTTTAATAAGCAACCACTCTTCTCTCTTGAAACCTCTAAAGAGATTCTTCCCCTTCTTCAGAGACAGTGTATTTCCCTGACAATATGACTCATATTGTCAAGCAGTTCTTCTTTAAATTTAGTCCAGGGGTGAATAACCATACAATATGGTACCTGAGACTTGCACTTAATTAGGGCAGAGATGGGGTGTCAGTGGAGAATCGATAATACAAAAGAGGCAGAGATGCATTGCATGTGAACCTCCAAACCAGTCTTTCCTGTATTTATTATATTTGGGGGGGGGGAGTTGGCTTTTTCCCCTTTGACTCTTTGCAATCTTTTAGGCCTATTTTAAAGTTTACACCACAGTTGTGTGTGTTTCCTGCCTCCATCTGGCATCACTGTTTATAGTGATGTCACAGCAGTTTCCAGAGTTGTAAGCAAGCAGGAGGACTCATTTTTTTAAATTAAACTTAGCTCTTCCATATTAGTTCAGAATCAGTGTTCACACACTTCACTTATGTTAATTTACCTTAATTTAAGGCTAGTATCACACGAGTGAAACTTGCTATCTTGAATTTGGCTAGCTTTCTCTGTGCCTTGGATGCTGAACAAAGCCAGCCCATTTGGATACTGTATAGTTCCATATATTAGGGAACTACCCAGATCGTGGATTAAAACAATATTCAAGTTAAATTATGTTGTGTGAATATAGCCAATTTGTGCTATAATTACCCTCAGGCTTCTGAGCATATTTATTGGTGATCTTTCTATTCTGCTTTTTATAGATAGCAATCCCAAAGTCACTGATCCCAAAATAGCCATCATTTTTTCTCTCTTCAGCCCATTAGGACACAATACAATCTCTTTCCATTTTGTTGATCCTCATGTTCTATGACTTAATTTCTTAATAGCGACTCAAAACAGCTTCTTCTCTTTTTGTTTTCTTTTCTGGTTTATCTTTTGCCTTTGCCTTCTGCAGACAGACGTATTTTGCTATGCCTCAGTGGAAGGTAGGAAAGCACCCTTCTACCACCTGGAATAAAGCTACCCAAGAGCTGTTCACCTAATTTCCCTCTTCCTTTTGCCTCTCATTTCAGCCCAGTGCAGAAACAGAGCTCGGTGTATTCTATTTTTAAAGCTTAGAAATTGAGATGTGCTCATAAACACACAGTGGGGAAAATATACGCTTTCCCTGCAGTTGAAAACACAATTATACAGTCCTGCACTTAGACTGGCATTCTATTGCATTTTGAACAATTAAAACAAAGGTGGGGGTTTATTTCACATTCAGCATTAATTGCAATCACTTTTGATATAGCCAGAAATTGAGACCTGCAATTGGATATAATTTGACTGCCTATTTTGCTCTCTTTTTTACAATACAATCTTTTGTAATGCCAAAGATAGGTAATTTGCAATGTTTTCATTTCTGAAATAAATTCAAGATGAAAACCTGTCCAAGATGACTGCTTCTCATGAGCGCATGCACTTTGCTTTCATTCACTGGGAGAAAAAATATATCGTATAGGATTGAATTGATATTGTGTTCAATGAAACTTCTATCCCAAATTAATATCTATATGATATCCCCTATGTCAGTGATGGCGAACCTTTCAGAGACCGAGTGCCCAAACTGCAACCCAAAACCCACTTATGCATCGTCGAGTGCCAGGTGGGTGTGGCCCATTGGGTGGGTGTGGCCCATTGGGTGGGCGTGGCCATTGGGTGGGCGTGGCCATTGGGCGGGCATGGTTGCGGTGGTAACAGCAGACTGGGTGGGATTAAAAAGTTCAATCAATCAATTCCAACTTTGTAAGACCTTTTTTTTCCCCGTGAAAAGTTGAAATTGACTGATTGATTGAAACTTTTTTTTTCCCACATGGTAATGAAGGTCTAAAGCGAAAAGGTTTTATAAAACCCAGCTGAAGGCCGAAGACTGGGGCGACAGCACGCGTGCCCACAGAGAGGGCTCTGAGTGCCGCCTCTGGCACCCATGCCATAGGTTCGCCACCACTGCCCTATGTTTACATGTGCAAATCTGAGGCAAGGGAGGAATTGGTTAGTTATGAATGTGGCTATATTCATGCAACACATTTAATCAGGTCAACAAAATTCCAAGCAAGTACAATTGCACCACACATTAAGCTCAACATGTTGCATGAACCCAGCAAATTCAATTAATTTATTGTAGATACAGAAAAATGAATTAATTCAGTGATTCAGTTAAGCATGTTTTCTGAATACTATATCTATCTATCTATCTATCTATCTATCTATCTATCTATCTATCTATCATCTACTGTATAGCTGTGCAGTGCTTCAGAGCACATGGAACAAAGGCATTACAGAACACATAGTATCTGTCAGCAACTCTTTAAAGCAGCTGCATCTTCTCTTAGATGTCTCAATAGCTGCAGAATGACTTTGGGAAATAAGCATTTGGATTAATGAGCTGCAGACAGATGTTATGTATGCTCCATGTGCATCATGGGGGAATACCCAAAAGAATTATTTTGAGAGAGTGCAAGTCCTAAATTACCTAATTCTCAGAAAAGAGCCATCAAAGGGAAGCATTGAAGAGATAGCCAGCAAAGGAACACTCCATTCTCCCTCCTCATACATAAGGCATGTTGGCCAGCACAGGTCAAGAACAACAATAAAATGGGGAAAATTGTATTATCCCCTTGTTTATTAGCCTAAATTAGATGAGTTTGTCAGTTCCCTTATTTTCCAGCAAAGACAGAGAGAGAGAGAGAGAGAGAGAGAGAAAGGAGACCACTTGGAATACTGCATCCAGTTTTGGTCACCACGAGGTAAAAGAGATGCTGAGGCTCTAGAACAGACATGTCAAACTTGCGACATCACGTGATGTCGCGCAACATATCGGGATAGTTTTGCCATTGACGGCAATGGGGTGGGCGTGGCTTCAGCATGATGTGTCCAGCCCGCGGGCCGGCAGTTTGACACCCCTGCTCTAGAAAGAGTACAGAGAAGAGCAGCCGGAGGCTAAAACATATAAGGAACAGTTGCTGGAATTGGGTATGTCTAGTTTAACGAAGAGAAGGACGAGGGGGGACATGATAGCAGTGTTCCAATATCTCAGGGGCTGCCACAAAGAAGAGGGAGTCAAGCTATTCTCCAAGGCACCTGAAGGCAGGACAAGAAGCAACGGGTGGAAACTAATCGATAAGAGAAGCAACCTAGAACTAAGGAGAAACTTCCTGACAGTTAGAACAATTAACCAGTGGAACAACCTGCCTCCAGAAGCGGTGAATGCTCCAACCCTGGAAGTTTTTAAGAAGAGACTGGACAGCCATTTGTCCGAAATGGTGTAGGGTTTCCTGCCTGAGCCGGGGGTTGGACTAGAAGACCTCCAAGGTCCCTTCCAACTTTATTATCATCATCATCATCATCATCATCATCATCATCATCATCATCATTATTATTATTATTATTATTATTATTATTATTCAGGTAGCCCTTGACTTACAACCATTTGTTTAGTGACCGTTTGAAGTTAAAGTGACCTACAACCTATCCTCACACTTTTGAACCTGTATTTACAATGGTTGCATCATCCTAGGGTCATGTGAACATCATTTGGGAACTTCCTAGCCAACTTTCAACAAAGTTGTGGAGGCAGATTCACTTAATGACCATTGCAGGGATTCACTTAAATCATGGCAAGGTCATAAAAGGTTGTAAAACTGGACACAGCTCACTTAACAACTACCTTGTTTAGCAATGGAAACTCTGGTCTCAATGTGGTCGTAAGTCAAGGACTACCTGTATAGCCTTCAGTAAAGAGTCAGTCTCCAGAATATTGGGCTTCCGTTGAGCTTGTCAGCTGGAAAGCCCAGGTTTGAGACCCGAGCATCATGCAATAGGATGAGCTCCCGTCACTCACCTCAGCTCCTGCCTACCTAACAGTTCTAAAGCACGTAAATGTGAGTAGATAAATAGGTACCACTCCAGTGAGAAGATAACAGCGTGTGCCTTTGGAATATAGCCATGCTGGCCATATGACCAGGGAAGTGTGTTTGGACAATGCTGGCTCCCTTGGCTAGAAAATGGAGATGAGCATCGCCCTTTAGAGCAGCGGTTCTCAACCTATGGGTTGCGACCCCATTTGGGGTCGATCGACCATTTCACGGGGGTCGCCAAGCAAGGCTGTCCGCCATTTTTTTCCCCTTTTACGGCGGGTGCCTTACCTCCCTTGGGCTGGGCCAGTTGGTGGTCGGCCTGCTCCATCTCTGCCGCTTGCCAGCTATGCCTCGGCCAGCGCAGGGGGCGGAACCATGCATGCGTGGCGCTCCCGGGCAGGGAAAGTCCTCGACTTACGACCGGTTGGGTAGTCCTCGACTTACGATTGGTTTAGTCCTCGATTTACGACCGGTTTAGTCCTTGACTTATGACCGGTTGGGGTCGCGGCATTAAAAAGGTTGAGAACCACTGCTCTAGAGTCTTACATGACTGGATAGGGGAAAACTTTTACCTTTACTGCAAAACTATTCTGAAGGTCTGGGGAATTTTTTTTCTCTCTCTTTTATTCCTTTCATTTTTATGCAATCTGGGGTCTCCCCACTTCTAGCACTTGCAAAGGAAATCATTCCTCTGGTTCTAGAAAAGAAAAGAAATACTCCTGTTGCACTATGCTGTCCTTGCACTTCACCAGCGCCAAAAATAACCACTCTTTTAGTATCTTATCACCCTTCAATCTGTTCTCTATGTGTTTGCCTTATTTGCGTTGCTGTCTGATCAGAGGTTTCTCGAAGCAGCATGGATGCATCAAAACTTTAAAATACCAAATAATAAAAATACAAACATCACACCCCAAAAAGAAATTAACAGCAAACAGTAAGCCAAATGAATGCCATCTGTACTACAAAAGCTTCATAGAATGCAGGCAAATATTAGAATGTTAAGGTTCTAGAATCTTGGAAGTCCTTTAAAACTCTCTGAAATCCCTGTAAAGTATGTATAGTTTGAATAAGGTAGCAAAGGATAATGTTCTGTCCCTCTCATAAAAACAAAACGGCAGGATTCAAGCATTTAGCCTGGTTAGTGAATTAATCCATTTATGACTGCATTCTCATAGCATATTTAATCTGGTTAGTGATTAACATTATATTATATTATATTATATAAATTAAGACTATAATGCACTGAGCTGTAAACTAACCAAACAACCTGCACTACTACTACTACTCCTCAAAAAAAAAAAGCCACCCAATCCTAATCAAGGTTAAATTAACTAAACTTCACATATTGCACTACTATAAGAAAGAGCGACATAGTATAACTCATAACAGACTTATATATTGCTCCATAGTGCTTTGCAGACTCTCTGAGCAGTTTACAATGTCAGCATATTGCCCTCGGCAATCTGGGTCCTCATTTTACTGACCTCAGAAGGATGGAAGGCTGAGTCAACCTTGAGCCAATCAGGATGGAACGCCTGGCAGTGAGCAATGAGTTAGTCTGCAATACTGCATTCTAACCACTGTGCCACCACGACTCATACTTAACTTTGAGAATCACAGAACCAGCCCTGGCCTTCTAGGCAGAGTGAGGCAGTGGCCTTAGACATTGAATGTTGAGAAGCAGGACTATGTATTGAAAGAGAAAAGTGTTTTCCATGAATCTGGTCTTACGCTCTTTAAGCTAATTTGCCACCATTGTATATAAGGGAGCATATTGTCCCATCCCCACTACGGGTAGTCAGTTTGTTTAGTGACCCTTCAAAGTTACAATGGCAATGAAAAAAGTAACTTATGATTGATGTTCACACTTATGACCATTGCAGCATCCACATGGTCACGTGATCAAAATTCAGATGCTTGGCAACTGACTCATATTTATGGTGGATACAGTGTCTTGGGGTCATGTGATCACCTTTTGTGACCTTCTGTCAAGCAAAGTTAACGGGGAAGCCAAATTCACTTAACAACTGTGTTACTAATTTAACAACTGCAGTGATTTACCTAGCAACTGTGGCTAAGCACATCATCAGTCTCAAGTCCTTTCAGAGATCTAAGTCCAGCCCACCTTGGATTCCAATGAATCTTATTTACCACAGTAGCTTCATGGCATCTCCATGTGCCAAGGCAGTCTACTTGTCAGTACCAGATGCTTGAGTGGGAAGGCTCAGCCCTTTCTATGGGCTTGCTAGAACCTTCTGCTGGACCAACATTGAGTAACATAGCTATTCCCTAGGTTTTCTAGGCAGCATCTCTTTCCCCCACCCCATCTTCCAAGGTCATTCTCACATATCATTACACCAGCACCAGTGGTGGGATTCAACCAGTTCGCACCACTTCGACAGAACTGGTAGCTAATTTTTTTGTTGTCTAGGCCCAGAATGGACTTCCAGAAGTGGCATCCACACAGAGAACCAGTTGTTCACATATTTGAATCCCACCACTGACCAGCACCCTATGTTGTTGAACGTCAGTCTTCCCTTTTCACCCCCAAAACACAGGTTGATATTTTTGGAACATGCCCAGGGCCATCCGTTGGGGGGGGGTCAGTAAAGTCAAGATGATGATGGTGTCATGTGATTAATACTCACTCTTATTTACATGCATTGCTCAGACATTGTACGTTTAAAAGGGATGGGGCTTTGACTGTGCACTTGGAGGTGCCATCTTGATTTTACTGACTCCCCAACCCAATGGATGACCTGGTTAGAGAAATGAGCTGAAAATGCATCAAACCAGAACTCAAACCAAAATAAATGCCAAAGAAGAGAGCAACATACTTGATTCAGTAATAGAACTGAAAAAGATCTGAAATATTTTATTATAAACTGAATAGTCATTGGCAGCATGATATGTGTAGGCTGAGCCTGAGGGAGGTGTCAAGTGAATCAGCAGCCTCAAGTCCCTTCATACCTAAGTCCAGCCCATCTTGAATTCCGTTGACTCTTATTTACCTCCAATTTGCTTTGACTGTTAGTAGTTCAGATTCTTCTAGAGTAGTGGCTCCCAACCTTTTCTATACCCCGCACAGCTAGAATGCTTGTGATATATTCTCTCACCCTTACAAAAGTTCAAAATAATGCCAACCAATTATACATATACACTATAATTTTGAAAAACCAAGTTTTTGCACCCAGGGGGTGCGAGCATCTCCGGTTAGGAACCATCTCCGGTTAGATAATGTTAGCATGCAATAAACCTATATTCATTTGAACCACCTTGATTCCTGATTTCCTGTGCTTGACAATTATTTTAGATGGAATCCATAGCTATATTGTTTCCAAATCACAGGCAGAAAATAATAATTCCACTTAATTCTGCATTGGTCAGATCCTATTGCAAATAGATAGATTGGATTTTTGAAGAAAGTTTGAGGGAAACTGGAATAGACTTTAGAAAATGGCAGTAAGGATGATCAAGAACTAGAAATTAACTCCTATGAGCAAAGAATGAAGGAACCAGTTATATTTAATCTTGAGAAAAGAGAAATGGAACTTCCAGTGAGACTGCTATGATAAGATAAACATCTCTCTCATAGCAAAACTGTGCCAAAATCTCCCTGGAGAAAGAAGAGATCCTGAGATAGCCCTTGTGTCCCAGAGAGCCACTCCTCCTTCCGTTATGTATTCAAGATGGACAGTGATTAATATTTATATGTTAGTTATATGTAAGGGTGTAGGTCTATACATATGTTGTATATAGTATGTTTAAATGTGTGTTATGTATGTGTATACTTTGAGCAAGCAACTAAATTTCATTTTTAATGTATGCCATTGTGCCCACAGTAAAAAATGACAATAAAGGTTATCTAACTATCTATTTTTGTGAATAGACTGCAGGAATCAATATTTTACAATTGGCTTCTGAGTTGAGTGAATGGAAGTCAACGGAGGAACCATCTTTGCTCACTCAAAAATAAGGCCTTTTTAAGGACATAAAACTTGACTAAATCTCATTTCTTAACCACTTTGGATATATTTCATTGCCTTTGAAATATTAAAATCCTTCAGAAGAACAAATTATACTGAACTCAATGAGTGCGTCACCTCCCATCAGAAAGAATTTTTAAATACAATTTTAAAGTTTTGAAAAAAATATAACTTTTTGGATTAAGCAGAAAAATGATTCTTACAGTATTTTGGAAAGTTATCAACAGATTAAAGGTCCAGATGGACTTGGAATTATAATTTTGAATTAAGTGGAAGAATTCCTCCTGTGAATTTTAAATTAATTAGAAGAATCCTTCCTGTAGGAAATGGTGATGGTTTGGGGTTCTTTAAGCAGAAACGTGATAATGGGACCTTGAAGATTTTACACTAGAGAGAGCTAGAGGATAATAAATTTGTCTTGTTAATGAAGAATGGAGCAAAAAACTTTGATGGATATTTTTGAATATTGGTCTTTGAAATTATTTGATATGATAGATGATGTGTTAATGAAGTTACGAAAGAACAAGCTACACTGGATAAGTTTGCAATTAATTTGAATGTGGATTTAAATATGACAAGCAATGAGAAGGACATGGAGAAAAATGTACTGGATATACAAACGAAACCAGGTGTTGTTTCATTTCTTAAAGAAGATGTACAATTACTAAGCCAGAAAAGTGATTTGGCTAACTCATTTTCCTGGATGTACAAGAGAGATCGTTTAAAGTCATGAAGGGATTTTTGAGAAGTGACCAAAAAAAAAAAAAAAAAGACAAACTTTACTTACTGGATGTACAAAAAAGCCCCATTAAAGTTTGGAAAATTTTGTCTTGGGACAAAAAAAAAAAAAGATGAACAGAAATCAAGCTTTAGAACTTTATTTGAAGGAGTTAAAATTAAAATTGTTAAAAGTACAGGAAAGGACTATAGGCTTATTTCATCAAGGTTTTGGATTCTGTTTTTAGTTAAGAGATTAATTATGAGAGGAAGAAAATATATATTGTATGAAATGATGGTGATGAACTAGTAAAATTGTTTTTATTTGTTAGGGTGAAGGGGGTGTTGCTTCTTGCTACCCTTTGTTTTCTCTTTTTACACTATTTTCCTTTTTATATATTTTGGTAATCTGCATTAGTTTTTATGCTTTGTTTAGAATCTTTAACAAAGTTATTTGGAGGAAAAAAGCCCCCAAAGAAATGGGAGATATGGCAGCACTGTTCAAATTCCTAAAAGGATATCATGTAGAAGAAACGGAAGACATGTTCTCTTTCATTCCGGAGAATAATGAAGATGTGAAATAATGGATTTAAATTACAAGAAGGCTGATTCCAGTTGAACCTTAGGAACTCTCCTTAATGTAGTTTGACATTAGAATAAATTATCCATAGAGAGGGTAGATTCTGCTTTACTGGATGTATTCAAGCAGAGGTGAGACAGCCAGTTGTCACAGATGCTTAATTCCTGCATTGAGCAGGCTATTGGAACTGATGACCTGAATAGCCCTTTCCAGTTCTATGATTCTATTATTTCCAGAGGCATCTGCCGGGCGTCTGTGGAAATGGGATATACTGGATTAGAAAGACAAGGCTTAGGTCTTCTTAAGTTCTGATTCATTATTTATTATGAGCTTTGATGACATTCCTTCCTAGTGCTTATATATTTAATGAATGGCTGGCTTCACACAATGCCCGATAAATAGTAAACTTGGGCTAGCAGCACATCTTTGCTAGGTTCACATCTTTTTCCAACGTGACATTCTCCACATGTATGGGATTGCACAACGTCCAGAACTCCTCAACTAGAATGATATCCAGCTGGGAATTTTTGGAGTTGCAGTCCCGATGCTGCAGGGCAAGTTGGGATTTCCATATACCTGGTTCTGACCAAGGATGTTTCATGACAGGTTAGACACAGAAACAAATATTGCCACTTGTTCGAAGTAAGCAACATCACATATGAGAAGAGGTAGTCTTTCTGATGTGCTGAACACAAGGATAACACAACCCTTCCCAGGGAGGGCTTAAAATCAACCACCACTACTCGAAGGTGTTTCTGGAAATAAATAAAATCACTGCAAGATAACTTATAATACAGGTAGTCCTTGACTTGCAACCATTCATTTAGTAACAGTTCAGAGTTATGACACTGAAAAAAAGTGACTTATGACTGTTTTTCACACTGACCGTTGCAGCATCCCTATTGTCACATGATCAAAATTCGGACTGCTGGTGACTGGCTCATATTTAAGACAGTTGCAGTGTCCTGGGGTCATGTGAACACATTTGTGACTTTCTGACAAACAAAGTCAATGGGGAATCCAGATTATTTAACAACCGTGTTTCTAATTTAATAACTACATTGATTCTCTTAACGAGAGTAGCAAGAAAGGTCATAAAATGGGGCAAAACTCACTTAACAACTGCTTAGCAGTGGAAATTGTGGGCTCAGTTGTAGTCATAAGGTGAGGACTGCTTGTATCTAATAGACTTCTTGCTAGTTAAACTATTTTCACCCAGTCCCTTATTCATAGTCCATAAATAAGAACTGCATAACATTCTGTATGTTATCTTTTATATTCTAATCTTCAGAACAGAGACTACTAACATCCGTAGGTCCTTATAGGAACCTTTATAGCTACAGAGAGTGATAAAATACTTCAAACACCTGGTGTTGCATTTTGCCCTTGCATTTATCTTAATTTCCTCTAAGGGTTCAAAGAAGTGCATATGGTGATGGGTTCTTGCTTTATTTTTATCCTCAATATATCCCCACCCCATGTGACAGGTTGGGCTAAGAGAAACTCATCATTACTATTTAAGCTCCAAAGCTGAATAAAAAAAATTGAATGTCAGTATCTCTATCACCAGTCCAGCCCTTGAATTACTGCACTATTCTGGCTCTTTAGAGACTTTGGAGCCATTATCCAATATATATAAGTGGATGAAGCACGTAGCAATAGCAATAGCACTTTATACTGCTTCATAATGCTTTACAGCCCTCTCTAAGCAGTTTACAGGGTCAGCATATTTCCCCCAACAATCTGTGTCCTCATTTTACCGACCTTGGGAGGATGGAAAGCTGTATCAACCTTGAGCCGGTCAGGATCATACTGCTGGCAGTCGGCAGAGTTAGCCGGCATACTGCATTCTAACCACTGTGAAACCACGGCTCTATGCAATACTGCTTTCTATCCTAATTCCAGAAAGAGAAGGTCCTTGGAGGGATTGCATGCATCTACACTACCAGTTCTATTGTTTCAACTTTTTCTCATTCCAGTGCATGGAAAAAAAGATTACAATCCCAGAGGAAGGCCACACTAGCTTCAGCAAAAGAACAAACTGCCCATTTTGCAGGCAGACCAGAAGTGACATGAGAAGCATACATAGTAGAATTGCCAGAGAAAGAGAAGCCACTGCAGCAAAGCTGGCCTGACAATGACCCTATAGGGCTAGTAAAAGCAATAGTTGGCAGAGAGCAGCAATTTCCCTGCAGCAACTCAAGGGTATTTTCTCATCAAGCACCATGCTGAAGTAGCAGATTTTCTGCTGAAACTCTGTGGAGGGGTGGGCAAGGACCGAGAAGCGGCCGCAATCCTATGAAGGAAGAACAGAATAAGCCAAAGGTAGACCCTGTGATGTTCAAGAGCATCCCATGATGCTTGCCAAAATTCTTTCCTGATTTAATTATTTTTAAATATTACTTAGTAATCAACACACACACACACACACACACACACACAGTCACAAGACAAGCTGAGCAACAGAACATCATCTTTGTTTTCCAGACTGCTTCTAAGCTCCACATGGACCCCGGTGGCATTTTGAGAAAATAAATATGGTGGGAGTCTGCAGCTCAGTGTTTTCTTTGGAAGTCTGCCTGTGTAGCTCAGCTCAGCCAGCTTTATCATTCCTCTTCTTTTTGACAGATTCCTAAGTACAGGGATCAGTTTCTCAACCTATCGCTTAAGGGTATGCAGCCTGTCTACCCAATATTTGCAGGGCTTTCTCCTCCTCCCTGGAATCTGGACCACTCAAGTCCTGGCAGGTTCAACTGAATATGCCTTTTACAGGCATCCACAAAAATAACAAATGCCTGCTAACTGGCACAGCTCGGTTTGGACATATGGCAACTTATTCAGAAAAAAGACCAAGGGAACTAGTGGTGGTAGGTAGCTGGAAGGCTAGAGAAGCAGTAGAAAGATGATGAATTCGTCTTCTAGTCAATGAGCTTTTAACTGGCCCTGCTCAGTCATAAGGTTTACATTTAAGGAGGTGACCTTTCTCTTAATGAGAATAATAAACTGCTGATTTATATCTTCCCGTTATATTTAGGGGGAAAGTTCCTCCAGTGGTGCCAGAACAACAAACGTATGGCACTAGACCCAGCTCAGCAAGTTTATAAAAGCTGTTCCTTCTTAGGATAGTCTTTGCCAACTAGTGCATTTCAATTGTACTGGCAATATATATAGAGAGAGGTTTCCTCTTGAATCCTTCATGCTCCAAACTAGAGCAAAATTTTCTTCTTGGCAGCTGGTGCAAAAACTATGGAAAAATGAGCTCTAATGAAACATCTGGTTGACAAGAGTGGAAGGAGTTTCTAGGGCAGATGGAAAATTTTGGAATGTCTGAGAGTGGGAGAAAATAAAATTTTCACGTATAATTACCAAAAAAAGTCCTGACAAACAGGAACAGTTGGCATTGTCATCACAACATGTCCCGTTCAAAGACAATACTCTCAGGTGGGAAAAGAATAGGCAGAGAGGCTATTCTTTCTTTTTTTCCTTTGCACTGTGCTTCTCACCTTTAATTTCAGACACTGCTTGTCAAGGGAAATATAATTAAACTCAAAACCTTTCAGATTGGCAGCTGAGCTTGTGCAAACACAAAAGAGATAAGAGCCTTATGTTTCTTTTTTTTCTTTCTTTCAAAAGACAGACACACTTAGAGAGATGAGATTGTTCGGAACCAGTGTGTTCCTCCCCGTGCTTTATGTTGCAGCAGAAAGACAACCTCCAAAACGAAGTTAGCCTTGAAATTAATCTGCTCCTCAAGATATACTGCCAAGAGGGCGACTCTGCTCCTTAAAATTCTCCAGGTATTTTTAGGGATTTCCCCATAATTAGAAATTGCTAGACGATAGGTAGCTAAATGTGTGAGCATGGGTTACTGGTTTGCACATAGATCTAAGCCATGGCTTGTTCAACTATATTTTGATGAACAACCATTGACTAGGTTCTCAAAATGTGCCTTACAAACTGGATCTGTACTACCCACTAAGCCAATGCCAGACACAGCCCATGATGATTTGATGTGATGTATGATTCTAACCATCCCAAAGGAAGATGTTAATGCTTCTTTTTATGTTTAGGTTAGAAGGGATTGGAGATTATAGCTGTATCCCTGTAACACATTTAATGTAGTTATTGCAGTAGCCCAATTTTATTGTGTGAGTTCAGGAAATGATATAATTCTGTAGTCAGGTGAAGTGTATTGTGTGTTAAAATCACCCACAGAGTGCCTTTAAACCTTACAGAATATTTTGCTTTCCTCCCCTCTGCTTCAAAATAAAATGTAGCTCCAGAAATATTTCTTCACTTAGGCTTTGCAGAGAATAAGTGGATTTGCACAAAATTGATCTTGATGGGAGGCGTGCAATTACAAAAGGACCCCACATATTTCCATGTCAATTCTTGGTCAAGGGCAGATGGGCTGTTGGCCTCTCAGATATCAAACTGATGCAACTCTCGGTACCTCAGCTGAAAGCCATGGCTTTGTCAGGAAGTTATTAATCATTCATACAGCACTATAATAAGCACTGCCTTTGCTATTTTGAACTTCTTCATTCTGAGAAGAAAGTTGCTTAAAAATACAATTCTGATCATTTTAGAGATGAGGAGGCTGAGAACCAAATTACATCGGGAGAGAATGAATAGTGAAAGAACTGAAGAAGCTTCTTGGATGAGAAGTGAAACATTTCCAAGGAAAAAACCAAGAAAGTCCAGTTGTCTTTTGAGAAAGCACCTGGATGATTGAGAATCTGTTGGCATGTCCTCCTCCTCCTCCCCCCCGCCCCCACATAGTCAAAGCTGTCTGGGGCTTACTGTAAAATTCACTAAAACACAATTGAAATTAAAACCTATGCAGTGAAATAAAATAAAATACAAAATAAAGACGCCATGCAAACTAGGCAGCAGTAACATAGTCCATTAAAATCTAAATTAATATGAATTAAAATAAAATTTAAAATGAATCTTTTAAAATGATAAAGCCTAGAATTATTAAAATTAAAAAGCCTAAAATAATTTATTCATACTTAGCATGTCAAAGTGGAACACCTGAAATTTGTGTGCACTAATAATCTGTTGTGATCATCGTTATCCAAAGCATAGAACATACAGTGGTAGACGTATCTGTGTCATCTTTTCTTTTCCTGCCTTCCCATCTCTGACAAAACTCTTTCTGACCTTTCCCAGTGGATATGCTATGTCTTCTGTCCTGCTGCAGACATAATACTATCCAAGCTTTTCTAAATCTGGAAAATACTGATGAATTCTTACACATGGTGACACATGGATAAGCTGTTAGCTGCCTCCCTCTCCCTCTCCCTCTCCTTCCATGAAAATTTGCTTCCTATATGGAGTGGATCCAATTTATCTTGCCAAAGAAGTATGGGGAGAACTCAATGCATCTCTACGGCACTGGAACACATTTGCATCACTGGTTTAATAGCTATTCTCTACATCCAAAGAGCCTGTGGTTTTCAAGATGGGGGGAGAGGCTAGATTTGTCCACAGTCTGCTCACCTCTTCTGTAAGATACAATTCTAAAAATGCTTGATGAAAAAAGCAAGCATTTGTTGGCTGAAAAACCTGATGAAAAAGTAAAGGGCAGATTGGCTGGAAACTCTTCCAGCCCTACACATTGGTGAGGGAAAAGCTTTCAGTATATGTTTTGAATGTAGATGTCTTTAATGTTGGATGCATAGAAGACCTTTGAATTTAAGTATTCCATCTCCTTCAACCTGAGGTCAGAGAGGAGTATTAACAAGTCTTTTCCTCACCATTGACCCAGCTATAAATCAAGAATTAAATTCTATGGATGTCTGTTCTGATGCTCAGGGGCTTTATGGGGCTTTAACCCAGGTAAGTGCAGAGCAGCTATCCCAATATCCACAACCCCTATCATATTCAGCTATACTGTACTGTTTGAAGGCAATGGACACTGTATTCTAAGATATCTGAAAGGGATCAGGTTAGGAAAAACTGTGACAGGACTGCAGGCTCTGATTGACCAAAGCATTTTTTGCTACAAGCTTTGCAATGTAGCTGATATCTGTTGATCCATTTGCAGAGACAGCCTGAGGCTAAANCCACAACCCCTATCATATTCAGCTATACTGTACTGTTTGAAGGCAATGGACACTGTATTCTAAGATATCTGAAAGGGATCAGGTTAGGAAAAACTGTGACAGGACTGCAGGCTCTGATTGACCAAAGCATTTTTTGCTACAAGCTTTGCAATGTAGCTGATATCTGTTGATCCATTTGCAGAGACAGCCTGAGGCTAAAGTACAGCATCTTCTAAATCAGTTTGTGGAAAGGCTGGGAATAGCTTGATTTGGAGTTTATTCTCCAAATAAATAATATTTATTATTATTTGGCTTTGAAAATACAGCAAACAAGTTAAGCAATTTAAATTTAATTTGTATGTCTCCCATCTTGTGATTCGAGGCAACTCTGGGCAGCTATCCTTTATTTATAACCTTGTTTCTCAGCCTTGGCAATTTTAAGAGTGTGGACTTCAACTCCCAGGATTCCCCACTGCTATAAATCCAATGTATAGAGTAGCCTGCTTCAACCCATCCAGCTTAAGGACCAGGAGTTGTAGGGAGGGGGAGGAACCAAACTGAACCACTGCTTCAGTGGTTCAAGGTTGACTCAGTCTGCCATCCTTCTGAGGTTGGTAAAATGAGGATCCAGGTTGTTGGCAATATGCTGACATTTGTAAACTGCTTAGAGCAGAGGTCCCCAACCGTGACCACTTTATGACTTGTGGACTTCAACTCCCAGAATTCCTCAGCCAGCGTGCCTAGCTGAGGAATTCTGGGAGTTGAAGTCCACAAGTCATAAAGTGGCCAAGGTTGGGAACCCCTGGCTTAGAGCAGGGGTCTTCAAACTTGGCCTTTTTATGACTTGTGGACTTCAACTCCCAGAATTCCTCAGCTAGGCACGCTGGCTGAGGAATTCTGGGAGTTGAAGTCCACAAGTCATAAAGTGGCCAAGGTTGGGAACCCCTGGCTTAGAGAGTACCGTAAAACATTAGGGAATGGTATATAAGTCTAAGTGCTATTGCTATTAGAATTTTACATCCCATTTTGGGGTTTTAAAAGAAAGTTGGGGGGGGGGTTTCAGCATCTGAACTCTATATCCAATCTTTCCTTATATATTTTATTCTGCATAATTAAGACACAGTCCTAAATTATTATTATNCCACAACCCCTATCATATTCAGCTATACTGTACTGTTTGAAGGCAATGGACACTGTATTCTAAGATATCTGAAAGGGATCAGGTTAGGAAAAACTGTGACAGGACTGCAGGCTCTGATTGACCAAAGCATTTTTTGCTACAAGCTTTGCAATGTAGCTGATATCTGTTGATCCATTTGCAGAGACAGCCTGAGGCTAAATACAGCATCTTCTAAATCAGTTTTTGGAAAGGCTGGGAATAGCTTGATTTGGAGTTTATTCTCCAAATAAATAATATTTATTATTATTTGGCTTTGAAAATACAGCAAATAAGTTAAGCAATTTAAATTGAATTTATATGCCTCCCATCTTGTGGTTCGAGGCAATTCTGGGCAGCTATCCTTTATTTATAACCTTGTTTCTCAGCCTTGGCAATTTTAAGAATGTGGACTTCAACTCCCAGAATTCCTCACTGCTATAAATCCAATGTATAGAGTAGCCTGCTTCAATCCATCCAGTTTAAGGACCAGGAGTTGTAGGGAGGGGGAGGAACCAAACTGAACCACTGCTTTAGTGGTTCAAGGTTGACTCAGCCTGTCATCCTTCTGAAGTTGGTAAAATGAGGATCCAGATTGTTGGCAATATGCTGACATTTGTAAACTGCTTAGAGCAGAGGTCCCCAATCTTGGCCCTTTTATGACTTGTGGACTTCAACTCCCAGAATTCCTCAGCCAGCGTGCCTAGCTGAGGAATTCTGGGAGTTGAAGTCCACAAGTCATAAAGTGGCCAAGGTTGGGAAGCCCTGACTTAGAGCAGGGGTCTTCAAACTTGGCCCTTTTATGACTTGTGGACTTCAACTCCCAGAATTTCTCAGCTAGGCACGCTGGCTGAGGAATTCTGGGAGTTGAAGTCCACAAGTCATAAAAGGGCCAAGTTTGAAGACCCCTGGCTTAGAGAGTACCGTAAAGCATTAGGGAATGGTATATAAGTCTAAGTGCTATTGCTATTAGAATTTTACATCCCATTTTGGGGTTTTAAAAGAAAGTTGGGGGGGGGTTCAGCATCTGAACTCTATATCCAATCTTTCCTTATATATTTTATTCTGCATAATTAAGACACAGTCCTAAATTATTAGTATTGCTGAGGTCTTTAGCCATTATTAGCCTTCCTTTTTCAGGGATGGGCAGATTTATGTTCATTGAGAATCATGGCTGGAACAAGACAAAAGAGGGTAGAATAATTTCACAGGCTTTAGATATGTGCAAAAGTCACAATGCATCTTATTGCTCTAGTTTGAGAGGAGGAAGAGAAACAGAGATTGTAGAATGGTAAATAAAACTGAGGAGGATAATTGCTAAACAAGTAAGGAGGCATTGAGAGATATAACAGGGATTTCTGTTGTTTTAACAGCTCCAGCTCACCTTCTGCTAGCCCAAACTCTGGCTAATAGGTTGTTAGCAAGGAAGGGAGAGAAACAACTATATTTCCTATCAGGCTGATTAGCCCCCATTGCTGGTTGCTAAGCAACATGGTTGAAGGTTCACCCAGTTATCTCCAAACGGGCTTAGGAGCCCAAATGAGGGGCAAGGAAGAAATGGAAGAAGAAATAGAAATGCTTGTTTGAGTGTGTATGTGGATGTGTGCACATGCACAAAGTTGCTAAGCAACAAGACTTCTTGACTTTCCTACTGAAGAATCAACAGCAATGTGTTTCGGAAAAGGAAGGAGGGGTAAATATAGGAAGGCCTTAATTTATAAAGGATCTGCCAACTGTACATTGGGGAGAAGCGATGGCATCACAGATTCCTAGAGCTAGGTGGGGTCACTTCAACCATGCTCAGTACAGGATTCCAGATCAAAGCACCCCTGACAGATGTCTGTCCAGCATCTGCTTGGGTGCATCTAGCAAAAGGGAGTCCAGCACCTCACTGGTTAATTGCTTCCCTTATTGAACTGCTCTTTCTAATCAATCACATTTTCCTATTTGCAATACATATTTGAAGGCTAGTTCATAAGAGGGTAGGACTTTCCTCATTTGAAAGAATGGGGATCATCAACAAGTACTCCAGTTATGCCTATTTATGAGGGACATACTATTACTATTTACTATTACTATTACTATTACTAGTACTATTACTATTAATTCTGAATCTCTGATAAATTGTCCTTACAATTGGACTTTTTCTTTGACTTTCAGTGAGGCAAGCAACATGGATAGGCCCAAACAGATATTTTATTGTTGATCACCTATTCTACAAGAATCTCACCAGACTGTCTGCTTTCTCTCGGGAAACAGCAGCTATAAACCTAAGGGGTTGATCTCAGATGTTTCCTCCCCCAAACATACTCTAAGCTGGAACATCTCCCTGGCAGGGTCTCCTCCCCTTCAGCCAGTAGTTCCATCACAAACCTGGCATAAAAATCATTAGCATGCTGGCTGGAAATAAGAAGAGTTGTTCTACAACACATGAAGGATAATACTCTAGAGAATTAGTTGGAGAGGTGAGATTATTCTGATCCTTAGAGAATTGTACTAGCTTCAAGCAGGCTTTCGGGCAAAATAAAAAATGATGAGCATTACCTTTAAAGACCAAAATAGCTTAGGTCCAGGTTTTCTGAGATAATATCCTACACTGCATGATTCCTGTCCTGTCTATGGAGATTCTCAGTCATCCAGGTCATGGCTGACCCGAAGGTGCTTTTTTCAAAAGGCAGCTGGACTTTCTTTGTTTTTGCTTGAAGAAATTTCACTTCTCTTTGAAGAAGCTTCTTCAGTTCTGAAGGGACTGACTGAAGAAATGTCTTGGATGAGAAGCGAAACGTCTTCAAACAAAAACAGAGAAAGTCCAGCTGCCTTTTAAAAAAGCATCTTTGGGATTGCATGATTCCTACATTTCTCATCTTTGGATTCCAGGTCATCTGAGATATTAATTTGAGATTGGGTCTTCTCACTTGTGGATCCTGGCTGTGGGACATATTCCTAGTAAATAACAATCACCTGCCAGCCTACCTTCTTTAGAGGCCTTCAAGAGATCTGTCAAGACCCAGCTTTACAGCCTGACTTTTTATCATCTTTAGTTTTATATGTTTTTTTAAAAAAGAGTCTTTTTAATTTTAATCTATTTCTTTTTAATGTAATCTAATGGTTTCCATTTTATTGTAAAGCATGCTGAGCCATTTAGAAAAGCAGCAGAGAAACAGTGTAAGAAACAAATTATAGAAGCAATAGCTCTTAAGGAACAATATTGTTGCCCTTGCTAATGGCATGTCCTGCCTCTAAGGAAGCTTATACAGTATATCTCTCCTCATTTCTATGTCCACAACAAAAATGAAAGAGGTCCTTTCTGGAAAGATCTCCTGAGACACACAGTATGCCCCACTTGTTAGAGTAGTGAATATGACCCACAGGTGAGTAGAGATGCAGAATTTTTTCCACAGAATCCTTTGTTTTTCTCCATACAGGTAGAGATAAAGTATCTGCATTATGCAACCTCTGTGCTGGAGGGTGGCATATCTCAAAATCATGAAATCCAAGACAAAAGAGAAAGATTTTGCCCAGCTTGTGAATGTATTAGGCAGCTGCTGAAAGCAGCACTTCAGATCACCTGGAGCATAAAACAGCCTTGTTGGGTTGTGTCCTGTATCATATAGTAGCCAGCCAGACACAGGGAGAGGAGGGCAATAATCATCTTATATTATGCCTCCCCAGTGGCTGGCTTTCAAAGGCATGCAGCTCTTAATTCTAGAATTAAAGTACAATTATCAAGATTAGTGGCCATAAATCAATTTATTGCCTGTGAATTTCTTTAATTTTTTACCTTATTTATTTAGGATAGATCTATCATTGCCATTCCGCCCTATAGACCTTTGGCCTCATTATGGTATCTGGGCATAATGGAAATGTGATGGTTTTCTTTCTCTCAAGCATCCTAAGTGCTCTCTAAATCTGGAATAATAGTGAACTTCACAGCACTAGCTCTTTACAGTGCTGTGAGCCTTCATTTTAAAGTTGTACATACATTCTCTCAAAATTCACTTTTTATACAATACACCAACCATTTATACTTCAGGTGAATTCCTACTAAGTTATTTTGAGTCATGCATTAAATCTAAACTTATGGCATCTTTTTTAAAAAGCCCGTTTTGATACCTCCTCCTCCCAGCCCTCCAGGGGCACTTACAAAAATTCTCTGAATGGCAGAATATAGTGTCTGCTACTCAGCTCCTAATCCATATACCATTACGCTTCTTATCAGGATAGAAGTCAGACTTTCATTACTAGGATTGCTCAAAAACAACAAAATAACCAACTTTGCATCTTTAAAAGCAGTGCCCAAAGGGATACATTTTGTTATCTCTTTTCATTAAAATTTTCCAGGTTTTCCTAGTTTTATCTATATTATCGATTTGGAAGGGCCTAAAGAACAAATAGAAATGGATAGCCTATGCATTCTTTACAGTAATTCTTCTTCTTCAGAACTGCCTTCCATAATTTTGCACTCTCCAGATGTTTTGGACTATAACTGATGTTATGCTTGACCTTCTCACCAAAGGTCAAAGAAAATGTAAAGTAGTACAATTCTGAGGAAAACTGTTCATTTTAATCTTGGGGGGGGATCAAGTTGCCATTTTAAATATATGCTAGGCCAAATTCCAGAAGCTGGAAGCAGGACAAAAATGAAAATTAAGATCTAAATACAATTTAGTTAAACAATAATGTGATTATTCACCGCTTTGGAAGGATTCTTGAAATTCACACCAGAGGAAGATGAACTTACTTTTGGTGATATTGAGACATATCAGAGGATCCTTGATGCATATTATTGAAGATTGTCTTCCTCCTCAGGGAATAAAAAGATGATCTGAGAGGGAAATTAAGGCTCAGACCAGTCCTAAAAAGCAGTGGAGACTCAATTGATTCCAAGTATAATTGGACTTGTCTAAAGAGCTTAGAACAGGATTCTGTTTGAATAATGACCGACAAATGAGTTAAAGCTCATCTTGTGAACAAGAACTTTACAAAAACTGGTCTGATGATTTAGATTGAGCTCTGGGAAGTTTAAAAGCTTTCAGTTCCATCCTGAAACTGAAAATATCTGTTTACCAACTTTCTACTGACATTTTACAATCCATCGCCACCTATCTTGTAGAATTTGTTATTCTTAACCCTAAAATTCATTTGATGGTATGTTGTAGCTTTACCTCAGGGAAATCTAGGAGTCAGCCCTATCGCCATTTAAGTAGCCTGACACTATTATAATCTGTCTTCAAGCAAGGAATCTGCTTCTAAATCCTTGGTCTTACTGAAAAAGCCCAGCACCATGCAGCCTTTCTTTCCTCCATGGCAGGTTATGCCTTAGGAATTGAGTGATTTCTCTTAAATCAGAGCTAAAATTCCTGCCAACAGCTTCAACTGCGTAAAGCATTGTTGAATTACAACTGCCTGAGATGTTCTTGCTCAGCATTGCTTTGGAACTGTCCATGGTTCTGATTGTTTGCCTGAAAGTTCCCCTGGGATTCTAACCAGAAAAGACAGTGAAACAATGCATATCCAGCCAACACTCCCTCCCTTTGCAGGGATTCAGTTCTGTTGCTTGACGACCACTTACTCAGGACAGCAACATTTATCTCATACATCTTTAATGAAGTGGACAGCCACCCACCTAACTTAAATGTGTGATAACCAAGAAGTAAAGACAGCATTTTAAAAAAGGTAAAAGTTTTCCCTGTCCGGTCATGTCCAACTGTAGGGGGTGGTACTCATCTCTGTTTCTGAGCCGAGGGAGGCAGTATTGTCCAAAGATGCTTCTGTGTCATGTGGCCAGTATGACTATATGCCAAAGTGCACAGGATGCTGTTACCTTCCCTCTGAAATGGTACCTATTTATCTACTTATATTTGCATGGATATTTTTGTCCTAATTGGTATCTGGGTCAGAAACAGACATGTGGATGATGGAGTGAGCAAAAGCAAGTTGAATTGTCACTCCGAACTCTCAGAAGAAATCCCCCACACAAGAATGTATAAAGTCTGGCCTTTTAGTAAAATAAAGCTTTTTTTCTCTGGTGTGATCACAAAGTAGAAAAAGTTGTAGAGATGCAAGTTAGCATCCACCTTACTGGCATTTCCAAAAACAAGACTGACTTCCAGGTTTGATGCCAGATGCAAAAGACAATTTTATAATTATGTGTGCCTCATACAGAAGTAAAAAACATGTATCCATGGAACCACATTCATAGACACAAATTCTTTATCAGAAATTCGGTCTAAGTCTCCTTATAGTGGTTTTTTCCCCTCTACCAATATAATAAGTCATCTCCCTGAAGATTTTTCTGTTTTAGCACAGTTGGCTGGTAGCCCAACAGCTAAATCTTTTCTCAACATTCCTCACATTGCTAGTTCAAGATTTGCCCGAGGCTGACAATGAAAACATTTTTCTCTTTTTTATCCATTCTGTATCCTCTGACCTGAGTTCCTCTCCTTCAAACTTCTAGATTAAGTGGATAATATCTCAAATACATTTCACAAGTGAAGCAGGAGCAATTTGCTGTTAGAATGGAGTGAAATTGGTATTTTTGTTTCATAGTTCTATTTTCAGGGACCTAAAGAAGAGAAAGAGATATTCTAAGATGGGAGAAAAATCATGGAAAGGAATAGAACTATCACTGCTTAATGCAATAACTTTTGGGTGCTAGAACAGATGGCATATGATTCCCAAACTCTTCCTTTTTCATACCTGGAATGTGTTTCTTTAGTAACAAGAGAATGGAAGAAGCTGCTTGGATGAGAAGCAAGATGTCTTCAAGGAAAAACAAAGTCCAGTTGCATTTTGAAAAAGCACTTTTGGGACAATCATAATGTAGTTCTCCACTTAATACAAAAATAAGAAAAAAGGTGTTTTATACTTTATATTAGGCTCAACATATCAAATTCCTTATTAAAAAATCTGACCCCCACAAAAAGTTGAAAAAAATATCCTAAATTTTGGTATTATCCTCTCCATTGACATCAGATCTGATCATGTTCCTTGCAATGTTAAGAGGCATTTTAAAGGACTCCAACACTGGAGGTTTTTAAAGAAGAGATTGAACAATGATTTGTCTGAAATGGGGTAGAGTTTCCTGCCTGAGCAGGGGTTTGGACTAGAAGACCTCTAAGGTCCCTTCCAATTCTGTTATTCTGTTATTAAAGGAAAGTTTTCTCACAGCCACCTCATTTTAATTGTTTTAATTTATTTATTAAATGTTTATGTTGCCCATCTCCTCTACAAAGTGACTTGTGGCAAAACATTTTTCCATCTTTGCCCTATCCTTGATGAAAGGCTATTCAAGTCAACAAAACGCAACAGCTGTGTTCATATAACATTACATTCAAAAACATCATTTTAAGACTTAACATTATTGCTTACTTCATATGACCTGCTAATACTATCCAACCCTCTTTATCACATATTATGTGAAATCCACAAATAATGTAAATTCATTTACACCAGTCATACCTGGGGGATATGTCACCAAAGCAACAATATTTTTTTTCTTACAATCCTCTATCAATGTGTCACAATATCACTCCATTTTTTGTTCCAAGGCATTGTATCCCCTCCTTGGTGCCATCTAGATGTATGGCTTCAGCATCCAAAATTCCTTAGCTAACATGGTCATTGATGAGAATTCTGGGAATTGGAGTCCATATATATGGAAATTTTCAAGGCTTCTGGGAACTTTGGAGTTGAAAATGGTCAATATCATACTACACCAGGAGGCACATCAGTAAAACTCCCACCATAGTGATGTCATCCACCATTTTCTGAATGCAATCAATGCGCTATTGGTTCTTTGTGACCAGCTCAGTTGGACATTCCCTGTGGAAACAATTTGCTCTATTTTCATACATTGCTGCAGCATTTTGAACTTTCCATACATTTGAATCTTCTTTTTCATTTGTGTTCATAATGCAAGTTGATAATAAAATTCTGAATGGTTTGGTTCCTTCAATTTTATTAGACATTAAAAATGATATTTCATAAATAATCAGATGTCAGACACAACTGCTGTCATGGTTCCACCAGACAGTGTAAATAAGAATGTCATTGGTGTAAATAAGGATGTCATTGATGTAAATAAGAATGTCATCAAGATATGCTACATATCTTCTACCAAACATATATTTACATATAAACTATAAAAGAGGCTTTCAAATAATAAAACCTAATCACGCATTGCCACACATGAAAGATCATAATGCATAAGCTGTAAAATATTTTCAAATACTAAACATGATTGCACTTAATAATCAAATATTACTAGGGAGGTTATACCATTATGTAGGAACTATTTCAAAATACTTACTCAGTTGCATGCCCATATCCCAAAATCTGCCCATTACTAAAGAGAATCATATGTGACTTTTAAAATAAATTAAAATATTAAATACTATTATAGAGCAATGCTGGATAAAGTCAACATTTTAAATACTCTTCCAAACAGTACAGAGAAAACAGATAAAAAAACTGTCTAATACTAGATCCAATATGGAAGCATTTAATGTAAGTGTAACTTTTTAGAATAAGGGTTTTTAAAATAAGGGTTTTAAAAGAAGTTTTCTGAAGGGTAAAAGGAATAGCATACATTAGTTTCAGATAACATGAATAAGCTGCCACCTATTATGTCAACCAATCCCTGGAACAGTTTTGCAAATGTTATTAAAAGGTTTTCCTTTCAATTTTAAAGATATTATAGTGATGGAGGGAGAGAGAGAAGGCATTAAAGTATGCAAAACAGTCGAAGCATGGACCTCAGCAAACTGACTGATAATTGATTCGGTATTAGGCCATTTTAGAATGCACAAGTCCATCTTGGAAATGACAACACCACATTTAAATTATAAGTGAAGAATCTGTACAGCTCTAATACTCATAGAAAAAGAAAGATGACACTTATGCATAATTGGTTGTCAGTTTTAATGAAGAACAGTGCAAAGGAGGCAAAAAAAAAAACCAACCTCTTTCATGCTTCGAAAACTGATCAAGGGCCAGCAAAGTCTGACTCCCCTTTGAGTCTGAACAAAATAATTGAAACTAGTTTGGAAAAGGGCTGTTTCTGGGTTTATATGCTTGCTTTGGATGTACCCCACATCAGCTTGCCATGAGACTGGAACATGCACTCCACTGTATTTCCATATATCTGCAGATTCAAAGCTTTGTCATTGCAGAACAAGATACACAATTCTCTAAGAATGCTACAAGGGCAGGCAAGGGGCAGCAGTCCTGCTTTTCATTATGCAACCCTCTCTCCACCAACCTGCAGTTGTTTGGCTTGTCACACATCAAGTTAATCCCTTCAGGAAGGAATTACCCCCATGGAGCTTTTCTAATAATGAAGTTACTATCACAATAAACAGAAATCCTGCCCTTGAGAAGCTGTTAGAGATCCCCCAACCCACCCCATTCCCCTGGGAATTTCATGGAGAAAATTAAGAAATCATTTGGCTCCAGCTGTAGTGTGTAGTGACTGAGTGATGAATTGTTCCTCCTGATCAGTTTTTTAATGTATAGTATAAAGCTCTAATCTCAAATTTACACATTGGATTCTATTGAGATGCTTCTGATTTTTTTTGAAGACCAACAATGATAGTACCATCGTGGGAGTCTAGAGGGGAATAAGAGGAGGGGGGGGTGATGAGACTTGCATGACAACATTATGCTGTGACTTACCTACTTGCATTAACACTGAGGAATGCAATGCCATTCAGAAAAAAATGGTGAAATTTATATGATTATGTCTTTGCTTGAAGGAACCAAACAATTTTGGCATTGTTGCTACGGATGCCATTAGCTACCACTCCAGAAAGATTGGTTTTGTCAGACAAGAGCTACTAAGCAAAGACTGAGCACTGGGTTTGCAGATGTCCCTGAGGAAAATATCACAGACACAGCAGATGCGTCTTTCTATGGCAACAGGGATGCCCATTGCAGCTCTTTAGTTGATCACACAAGGATCAGCTTGAGCAGACTGGAGGACCATATAATCTAATGCATTCTCTCCCAAAGGTGGCCGACACATCACTGAATGATTCTGTGAAGTTTATAAGTAGAACCCAATGGAATCAACTCAGTCCATTTCTTATCTCCAGGAAGCTAGATTCGGTTTCATTCTGAGCAAGGAAGCCCATGAGTTCTAGTAACCCAGCATCTTTCTAATATGATGGCTACACCTCCTTCGTAACCCCCAATCAGTGTGACTGTTGTTATGCTGCCTCGCAATTATGGGAAAGTGAAGTCTTCAATTCCCCATGTTGAAGACAAGGTTGCCCTTTCTTTACCCTGTGAGAGTCTGCTTAATCCAGTTTTAAAACTACTGGTTTCATGAATGTCACAACTTTCCATAGCAAAATAAATTTCTTAAGTATTAGTTGTGCAGAATGTACGTTTGTGGGAGGAGGAGGAGACTGTAGCTTTTATGCAAAGCATTTTGTCCATCATTTTGACTGGGTGTGCCTGATGTTCTTTCCAGGGATTGTGAAATAATTAGAATAGCTTCACTGGAACAGACCAGAGCTCATCTACAGTAAGTAGTGCAGCAATTTGATGGCTACAGTATCTCATTTATTCTGTGTGAAAAACATGTCAATTCCTGCTTGACCCAGTTCAATAGATAGCAACTGTTCACATTATAAAAATGAGCTCGTCCCTCAGTCAATTCATGTCCCTTCATGTGCCAATGAAATGACTGGGTCAGTTGTGACCTTGCATTGATTAAAATGACCATAAAGAAGCAATGTCTTGAGAGGCCCACTTGTGCAGGGACTCTCTAGGACAGTGGTGGCGAACCTATGGCACGGGTGCCAGAGGCGGCACTCAGAGCCCTCTCTGTGGGCACGTGCGCCATCATCCCAGTCCTAGGCCTTCAGCTGGGTTTTATAAAACCTTTTTGCTTTAGGCCTCCACCGTGTACAAAAAAAAAAGGTTCAATCAATCAGTCAATTTCAACTTCTCACGGGAAAAAAGATCTTGCAAAGTTGAAATTGATTGAACTTTTTAGTCCCACCCAGTCTGCCGTTACCACCGCAGCCACGCCCACCCAATGGGCCACACTCACCCAATGGGCCACACTCAGCTAATGGGCCACACCCATCCGGCACCCGACGATGCGTAAGTGGGTTTTGGGTTGCAGTTTGGGCACTCGGTCTCTAAAAGGTTCGCCATCACTGCTCTAGGATTTAATCATTATTCTTGGAATGCTTAATTAAAATTCAGGTAAGCAATTTGCATGTACCAGGGATATTACTCCCACTCTCTAGATCACTTCTTCCCAAATATTTTCCTTCATTACCCCAAAGTTCAGGGGTTGGTCATATCTCCCTTCCTTCTGTGCCATTTTAACTTTGGTCATAACCCAAGGACTATCTGTATTATAAAAACAATATCGCTGAATGATAATTATTTCAGCCAATTACCATTGATAATTGCACTGATTTATGTTTTAATAGGAATACTATTGTTTACAATATTTGTTTACAATATTAGACCCAAGCTAATCTCTAATCAGGGGAGCAGGATCAATTTTAAAAACTGCATGTTATAACCCTAAAGTCTAACTTTTTAATTCCTTGCCCCATACTCAGAATTATATTCAGGAATTTAGATGGAAATTAGCTGGGAAGGACATTTTCATGCATGTCAAAGATTGGCTTTGTATAACAGATATAATCAGGTAATTCAAAGTATAGTGGTAGTTGCATTTGCACAATGCAGTATATAAAACCTGGTTTGTTTTAACTTTTGTGAGGATGTATGTGTATGTGAGAAAGAGTGAGATGAGGATTTTTGGCAATCTTCTATATGTAAGACTGTAATTTCCCTCAAGAGTCACAATTGTGATAATTTTCATGTAATTACCATCTACCTCTCCATCCACTTTCCACCTGATGATACTCTTTCCATTTTTCTGAGCATTTTTCAATGCTGTGACAGATTGGTATGATAGTACATGATCGTATGAAGTTGGTAATTTGTTGGTAATTAGTGCCTCAAGTGAGAACTCAGTGTTATTTCTTTTATTTGTTTTTCTAATTATCCATGGTATTTCTGAGAGGCTTCTCAAATAGCAAAAGTTTAACATTATTAGTATTCATTTTAACTTCCATCTTTTTCGAAGTCTGACATCTGCAACCTCAGAGTTATAAGAAAAACCACTGCTTGTACAATTCTAATTATTGAAAATAATATACTAGTAATAGCATCTGAATATCTTTTCCTACTCTGGATTACTTCACTACTCTACCAATTGCTAGTTTGTGGTGTATTTCTTGGCTGCTGGTTCCTTTACTTTTGATAGTTAGAACAACCTGCCTCCAGAAGGTGTGAATGCTCCAACACTGGAAGTTTTTAAGAAGAGACTGGTCAGCCATTTGTCTGAAATGGTATAGGGTTTCCTCCCTGAGCAGGGGGTTGGACTAGATGACCTCCAAGGTCCCTTCCAACTTTTTTATTATTATTATAGTTGTTGTTGTTGTTGTTGTCTTCATTTTTAATTCTGAGACCTGCGGTTCTTAGTTTAGTCTTCTGTGTGCTTAATAATAGTTGCATTATACTTATAGCTGTGCCCTTTGTATTTCCAACACTTGAAGATCATTTACATTTTCAGGTATCAGAGTAGGTCATCAGCACAGGACAGGTTACTGAGACTTTGTTCCTCCAATTTTAAAACCATGCCCATTTTATTCTAATCCATCTTCCTTAGGTTAAATAAATCAGAAAGACCATATAGCCTTGCCTCATAGCCTTGCCAACCTGGAGTTAATCATTTTCACCGTGTTCCATTGAAACTATGATTTCCTGACTTGTGTCTTGGTTTTGTATAAGCACAATGAGAAGTTCTGGGAGTCCCTTTCACCTAAAGACATTCCATAGTTTGTCATGGTTGACCCAATCAAAGACCTTCCTATTTTATTTATTTATTTATTAAATGTTTACGCTGTCCATTTCCCCATAAGGTGACTTTGGGCAGCTTACAGATATAGGCAATGGAGCACATTCTGACTTCTTCTTGGTATTCTTTGACTTTCTCAATTATTCCACATGCATCACAATAATGTTTTGTATTTCTTGGCTATTTGTAAGACCATCTTGAACATCTGGCATTTCACTTTCCATGGCTTTAATCTGCATTGGATTATCCTAAGCATTAGTTTGCTAGCGTGTAAAATTAATGATATCGGGCAATAGTTACACTCTCTACAGTATTAGGTCTCCTTTCTTTATCATAGGTATACAGACTGACTTTTTCCAGTCTGTTGCCCACTACATCATTCTCCAGATTTGCTGTATAATTTAGTTAGAACCTTTACAGATTCTTCCTCTATTGCTTGGCATATTTCTGCATCAATTCCTATAGCCTTCCAATGTGGTAATGGCTACAGTACTGATCTATCTTCATCTTCTAGAATTAGCAGTTCTTGTAAATAGGAAATCATTGATAAAATCATGTAATTTATCCCAGAATTTATCAACTGAAATGAGCTAGGAGTGTAAGGTTGCTCACAATAAAGAAACAAGGGGAAATGTTGTTCAGTAATCTTTAACCCTTATTATAAAATAGCAAAATAGCACTACAATTGCTACTCATTCAATAATACAAGTAAATGTATATAGGTACAATGCAATGCTTCAGATTCAATTCCAGAAAGACAGTTCTGAGTATGTGAGAACCCAGCATCTGTCTGTAACTCTTTAAAGCAGGGTTGGGGAACTATGGCCCCTTTATGACCTGTGGACTTCAACTTCCAGAATTCCTGAGCTATCCATGCTGCCTCAGGAATTCTGGGAATTGAAGTCCACAGGTCATAGAGGGGCCATAGTTCCCCACCCCTGCAAAGCAACTTGTGAAATACAGGCTAAAATTCAATGAACAAGGATGCACATTCAGTTTTGCAGCTACTAAGGTTGTTGGATGAGCAGGCACAAAAACAGCCAAAGAAGTGATTGAACCCTGGGAAACAGGCCCCTCGTCACTCAACAGGAGTGCTGATTTACCACCAGCCTATCAAGTACTTAGAAGGCGAGGGGTGGGCAGCACAAACAAATGATAGCCAATGGCTTAAAAGTCAGCCATCAACACACCCCAATCAACATCTAAAAAGCCACATACTACAGGCAGCATATAAATACCACACACAGAACAGCACACACTCTCTAGAGAGAAGTTACCTAAAGATAGGCTCCAGCACAAGTCCCAAAGCTCAGAAGACAAAACCTCTGGTCCTGGTGACCGACCCAGATTGGATCCTGCAATATTATCCTGGGACATGTATATTCGCCTTCATTTGTAAAATTCTTAAATTTGTGGGGCATGTGAAAGTTCACACTGTACAACTCTAACAACAATGATTCCTAATTTACCCCCTGTTGGTGGAACATTTTCCATTTCATTAGAAAGTTTTTCTTCCACTGTGTGTCTTTCATCGATTACCATAATGTAATGCAGGCACAGCCATTCCGAGAAGAGAGGAATTAGAATTAGAATTAGAATATTGGAAGGGACCTTGTAGGCCATCTAGTCCAACCCCCCACCAAAGCAGGAGACCCTACACCATTTCTGACAGATGGCAATCCAGTCTCTTCTTGAAAACTTCCAGTGATGAAACTCCCACAACATCTGGAGGCAAATTGTTCCATTGGTTGATTTTTCTCACTGTCAGATTACATAACTTGGCCTGTCCAGAAAATGGGAACATTAAGGAAAGAAGGCAGAAAGAGCAAGACAAGCCATTATATTCTAAAACATGTTATGTGAATAGTTACATACCCAAACGTTATCCAACTCGTTTAGCTTGTCACAATGACATGACCTCTTCCAGCATATCCCCAGCCTGGGAAACTGCCAGAAACTTCACATATATTCAGAGACAGGAGACAAAAATGTCCCTGACAAAATGCTGAAATGTGAAAACCGAGACAGAGGGTGGAGACCTTTCTTGCTTAGGCATCAACTGTATGACAATGCACCACTTTAATGACAGCACCAGCAACCATCAAACCCACAGGATGCCACAACCACCTTCCTCTCTAAATCAAGCAATGGATCAAAAATTTATTAGAGCAGCAAGAACACAATCTACACTACAAGTTCAGAACTAGCAGCTTCCATAGGAAGGGCCAGAAGATCAGAACGATGAAAGTAGCAACATGCCATAAGCCTCACCTATTTTGTACCTGCACCAGCAAGTGAGGCAGAACTTGTAGTGCACCAGTAAAATGCTGTTTTCTTCGTTTCAACATCCATGGCAGAACCTCTCATCTACAAAGTTGCCTGCAGCCATGAAAATCTTGGTTCCAGCCCTCTGAAGTTGCTAGTGAATTATTATTTTTAATGTGACCGAAAGGGGAAATGATTAAAAACACAGCTGGAGTCCATCAGATTAATTATATTTAACTTTAAATGAACAGCTAAATGAAATCCTCCCTGACACACTTATAGTCCGGAGTATGCATTCCTTGGGTATAAGTTGCACACCGTTAATCTAGTTTGGTGTTTCTCAGTCTCAGCAAGTCCAAGAAGGAGTTGATGAGATTGTGAAAATAGGAGAGCTGCGAAATTTCAAGAACAAAATGCAGTATAAAAAGAGGTCTACTGGACGATGTGAAAACAAGGGTGACTTTGCAAGGATTAAAAGGCATGAAGAGGGATAGTGAATGATGTTGGTCTAAAGTAGATTTAGCTATTTGTTTTATTTATTTATTTATTTATTTATTTATTTATTTATTTATTTATTTATTTATTTATTTATTTATTTATTGTTTATTTAGTATTAAATTTATTTGCCACCCATATCGCTACAAGGTGACACTGGGTGGCTTACAAGGTTAAAAGCAATAAAACTATACAAATATATGTACATATACATACATAAATACATACATGTATATATGTATATACACACACACATACATATATTTACATATATACTGTAGGTAGTCCTCGACTTATAATAACAATTTAGCCCAAAATTTCTGTTGCAAGTGAGACTTGTCCCATTTTACGTCCTTTCTTGCCACAGTCGTTAAGTGAATCACTGCAGTCATTAAATTAGAAACATGGTTCTTAAGTGAATCTGGCTTCCCCATTGACTTTGCTTGTCAGAAGGTTAAAAAGGAGATCACATGACCCTGGGACACAGCAACCATCATAAACATGAACTGTTGCCAAGCATCCAAATTCTGATCACATGACCACGGGGATGTCGCAATGGTTGTAAATGTGAGAAACGGTCATCAGTCACTTTTTTCAGTGCCGTTGTAACTTCAGTCACTAAATGAACTGCTGTAAGTCAAGGACTACCTGTACATACATAAGTACACAAATACATACATACTGTACGTATATATTTTTAGCAATAAAATTATAAATTACGATAAAAAGATGGGGAGGAAGCTATATTTGTTTACCTCATACCTTAGTTTCTTTAACTTGGTGTTTCTTTTCTGCACATTGTATAACGAAACTTATGCTGAAAAGGAATATGCATAGATACAATTTGCAATATTTTTTTTAACCAGCTACAGAATGGCTATTGAGAAGTAAACAGACTAATTAAAAAGAAACAGGAGCCTTGTCACTGTGAGAGGACTGAAAAAGCACAACCGGGTTCTAAACCACAAATCTCTTTAGAAGGGTCAGATTAAATGTATACAAGCAACCAAACCCATCCACACAAATGCTGGAAGCAAGCTGGGGGATGAGAACAAAGCTAACGCAAAGCAGACAGAGATCAGCTGGGAAAGGAACATTTCACAGACCCTCTTAACGGTAATGTCTTTCTTAAGCCAGTACAAAAGAGTGGATAAAGTTTATTGAATTGTGCTCATATAACTGCAACGTCTCTAACTGACCTGATTATAAGTGTTGGTAATCCTATGAAAACCTGTTAGATGGGATCCAAAATTAAACTGTCCAACATGCCAATTAGGGCTTCTTCTAATTTGCTGTCTGTCCTTCTGCCCATTATCATATATAGGTTTTTATTAAAAAAAAAAATCTAGCAGTTATTTATTCCACCTCTCATTTTTTAAAGTGAATTTAACTTAAATGAGAAAAGTGTGTCCTTTGTGATAATAATCATCAAGAAAACAAGTGTTCTCTGGATTATTGTCCCATCCCTTCCTCCCCCACCACACACAGATACAGGGTCAAGCTAGCTATCTCCAATGTTGTTGTCTCCAGCAATGTTAGACTACTAAAAAGCACCAGTTTAAGCCCCGGGTCACCATGATCTGTCTTGCTCACCCAGTCCCATCTCAGGAACTCCAATATTAGCCAGCTCTCCAGTTTGGGAAGCTTTTTGGAGAGAATTCCATCCTGTAAATTCCATCTCTTCATTTTCATCTGGAAGAGAGCTCTGCCCAGGCGATACACAGGTTGCGCTTCCCTTTTATATGGAGTTTTAATACCCAGTAAGCAAAATCTAGACCTATTTCACTTACTCCTTGACATTTGAAAAGCTAGAAGTCTAAGGATTAATTATAAGCCAGTTTAGATTGTAAAATGTTTAAGAATATTTCTTTCTTTTTTATGAAAATTAAAACAATGGTAGGGGGAAATGGCTAGTGCTATTTTCTCTCTGTCTCTCCCTTTGTAGTTTTATTGCTGCAAAGACAGAATTTTGTTTGCTACAGTACTTGTTTACAAAAAAAGAGAATAAAATCACTTGCCTACTCAGCAGCTCATAAACTACATATCACTCTTATTATCGCTATATTTTGCTATAGAGGATCATTTTGGCTTTTAGTTTTTGCTTTTATTTCAGAACTCTTGTAGATCCCACCACTACCACAAGGCAAATCTTAGAGCAGGAAGAAAAAACACATTGCAATGGGGGGGGGGGTGTCAAGATCTGCAGATGTTTATTGAATGGAGTGTTATAAGGACCACGCTTTGAGAAAATGCAGAGCCAATGAAAAATATATTTAAAAGTAATTAAAATGGTTTGACTAAAAACAACTAATCCCTGCAAAATTTTCAGAAGTGGTTGGCCATTGACTTCTTTCTAGGGCTGAGAGGGAGTGATTGGCCCAAAATGACCCAGATGACTTCATGCTAAGGTGGGTCTAGAACTCATGGTCTCCCTATTTCTAGTGCACTCTACCAGATTGGGTATCACATCATTTCTCCTGCTCTTACTGCTGATCTCTTGCCATCCAAAATATTCTACTGTTCATGATTGATCAGCAAATGGAACCTTTGCTCACATCACGATGTCTTATATCCCAAAGACACAAAAATGCAAGGATTTCTTTATCTATAAAAGTAAACAACAATGTATTCGACAATCAATATTTTGCTATCTTTGTAGGATGCCAAAATCTAAGCAGACCCTGCCATAACATGGGAAGGAGGAGGAGGAGGGGGAGGAGGGAGAGGAGGAGGAAGAAGAGGAAGAGGAAGAGGAAGAGGAAGA